>NW_013667628.1:25716-32106 GCF_000517525.1 Limulus polyphemus
GAGAGAGAGAGAGAGAGAAAGGGGGCCTGGCGAGGATGTTTGCCCGGGGGCCCGTGCTGGCTCTCAACGTTCCTGGCCCATTGTGTATGGTGACATATGGTATTGTTGAAACGGTAGCTTTAGTTTTTCTACATGACGTTTGTGTATGGTGACATATGGTATTATTGAAACGGTAGCTTTAGTTTTTTTACGTGACGTTTGTGTATGGTGACATATGATATTGTTGAAACGGTAGCTTTAGTTTTTTTACGTGACGTTTGTGTATGGTGACATATGATATTGTTGAAATGGTAGCTTTAGTTTTTCTACATAACGTTTGATGTTTGTGTATGGTATATATCATATTATTGAAACGGTAGCTTTAGTTTTTTTACGTGATGTTTGTGTATGGTGACATATGTTATTGTTGAAACGGTAGCTTTAGTTTCTTACTTAACGTTTGATTTTTGTGTATGGTGATGTATCATATTGTTGAAATAATAGTTTTAGTATTTTAGTGATGTTTGTGTGTGGTGATGTCTCGATTTTCGTGTGACGTGTGATATTTCTGTATGATGATGTATCGTATTGTTAAAATAGTAGTTTTTAGTGGCGTTTTAAGTTTATGCATGATGATGTATCGTATTGTTCAAATATTAGTTTTAGTATTTTAGTGACGTTTGATGTTTTTGTATGATGATATATCATATTGTTGAAATGGTAGCTTTAGTATTTTACGTAACGTTTGATGTTTGTGTATGGTGATATATCATATTGTTGAAATGGTAGCTTTAGTATTTTACGTAACGTTTGATGTTTGTGTATGAAGATATATCATATTGTTGAAATGGTAGCTTTAGTATTTTACGTAACGTTTGATGTTTGTGTATGGTGATATATCATATTGTTGAAATGGTAGCTTTAGTATTTTACGTAACGTTTGATGTTTGTGCATGGTGATATATCATATTGTTGAAATGGTAGCTTTAGTATTTTATGTAACGTTTGATGTTTGTGTATGGTGATATATCATATTGTTGAAATGGTAGCTTTAGTATTTTATGTAACGTTTGATGTTTGTGTATGGTGATGTATTGTTTTTCATGTCATGTTTGTGTGTGGTGACATATCGTATTGCTGAAACGGTAGCTTTAATTTTGTTATGTAACATTTGATGTTTGTGTATGGTGATGTTTTGTGTAAATAGTAGTTTTAGTTTTTTACGTGACGTTTGATGTTTGTGTATTTTGTTCCGTAATATATGTTGAATTTTTTTTTTCATTAAAGAAAGTATTACCAACATTTCATACTTGAAGAAAATATTTTTTCCGTATACCCTCGAGATGACCCTTTTTTTTTTTAAGCATGTCCTTCAAGCTATAAATTTCCGTCAAAACCACAGAAATTTAGAAAAAAAAACAACTTAAAAATGAAGCCAAACAATAATGGCAACTTTTAAAGGACAGACTAGAGTAAACTAGATTCTTTTTTTTTTTGTATTTGTTCAACAAAAGCAAAATTCAATACATACTCGTTGTCTTAACCCTTCTGCTTTTCAGAATGATCGAATCATCTAGTGACGTATAAGTGGGTGATAGGAAGTGATAAAAAACCAAACAGAGCTTAACTTTAACCTATAAAATTCATATGAGCCTATCAGGTTTAAAATGAGTAAATATTTAGGTGTAGCTTTTTTTTAAAATTGGAAATAAGGAAAATATAAATTTCTCCCACAAACCGTTTCTGTTTTTTCCATCGTCTATCGTGTTTCTTTTTATCGTCATGATTACGCACTTTTGTCTTATACCACAATTTACATTATTCTACCCCTAACATAACTTATTTGCCATAATTGGCCGAGAGCACATCACGTGGTATAAAACATTTGAAAATTTACCTTCGAAAGCCGGTCAAAAAACCGCATCAATGTTGTTCGGTTTTTAAGGCCGTTAATTAACATGCATGCGTGATGTCGCGGCACATCTTTGAATACAGTAGTTTTCTGTAGCACAGTGAAAACACGCTGATTCATCTAAGCCTAATTACAGAGGCGGGGGGTTTGTGAAATTTTTGTGTGTACCATTGTCAACTTCAATCACCCTTGTTTGCTCCATTATTATGCTCAGTTAGGTTATAATATCTTTTTGGATTGGAGGGTTCTCATTCATAACCATATCTTTCACTTTGTGGATGGGGGCGTTGCTCCTGATTGGTTAGGGGTAATATGTCGGATCCTACACATTTTGCCGTACAGCTTATCCACATATAGTAACAGATTCTCTTTGGATAAAATGCCAATACATCTCGCGCTTCCCCAGCTACCCGCTGACACCCATTATACAGATTGATACATTGAAGCAACTAGGGTAAAACGCCTTGATCCAGGACACAAGAACGTGTCGAGGAAAGCTTAAATCACTAACTATTAGGCCACGTTGCTCCCTTATCCATCTATATAGGCCAGGCTTTCTGAAGTGTCCAATTTGATGTCGCCAGTGTTCTGGGACAAATTTCTCTGAGTACGTACCTTACACAAACATATAATAATATAAAAGTGATAGACGATGGACTGAGCTTTCCCAACATATATAATATGTTGAGTTTGTGTTGTTTTCCAGCAAACGAAAGAAATAAACACTTGTAGGATGTTAAAAGTGGCATATAGCCAGCACAAAAATTGTAAGTATGACTCAAGCCTTTACTGTGATTAATTAGTAAATATTTATGTTTTGAAAATTTGTTATTAGATGATTGTCCCATTACTTTTTTCACAGATAAAAATATCCAAAATAACATGTTGCTGTAATCATGTGTTTTCCTTTACGGTTACTTATTTTCAAGAAAATAATTACAAATTTTTGAGTAAATAAAAGATCAGAGTATAAAATTAATCCGGGAAGTATATAATTTGATTTGATCATACCCCAAACATAGGGTATCAAGATATTATTTTAGTATGTCAATTTGGAGCTTGTAATAAATTTAGTTGTTTTTAAGCACGTGATCTTCTTTATGCATATATCTAGTGTAGATACTCAAATTATGCCTTTTTGTTATATTGTTATACACAACATCCAATACATTTGTAGTTATCAATAACTGAAAGGGTAAAAGTAAATTGCATTCTTCAATAAAAATCACTGAACATGAAATTGCGTGATCTCCTTTACGTGTTCTCCTTTACTTCAGTTTTGCTTCAGAGGGGAATATATAGAGTGCATGATGCTTTTCCCGCTATAATTAGTTTCCATCATGTGCAGATGGTTCGGGTAGAGTGGATTTGAAATGTATTAGTCACAAATCGACTCATTTTTTCTGCAAGACAAGTCCTTGAAAGTGGGATTACATAACAGGTGTGTATCTCTTTTAACTGTATAACTAACATTCAAATGGTGTGAATGGTGGTAGTTTTAGGTTTAAATGACCGATAAATTACAATATTCAATATGTGAGAAATAATTATAGGTCTTTTATAAAAACATATAATTGGAAACATGGTGAGATGCATGTAAAGGAGTTCACAGAATGGTTAAAGAAGATCACCATTTTAATTAAACTCCTTATATATGCTTTGCACTTCTTAGTATTATACCACGTTATAATAAAAGCTTATGTTTACGATCTGTGGAAGTAGTCTAATACAAAATAACTAAATGTAAAGGAGATCACATTAATTTCTATACCTGACTTTGCTAACATACCCAGGTGGTATGCATTTCGGTGATGGGGTTTCATATATGTATTTTTAGAATGGATGGTAAACAAAGTCGACAGCTGAAATATTATTACAGAAATAAAAAGCCAGCAGAAAAGAAAACATCCTTACAATTTGCTTGATTTTTGTCTTTTTATTCTGTTACAAAATAATCTGGTAAAGGAGAACACATGTGTAAAACATTCGTCATCGTCATCAAGGTGGAAAAATATGACAGAATGTTGCCCGAGTGTTAGATTTTTAAAAATATGACAGAATGTTGCCCGAGTGTTAGATTTTTAAAAATATGACAGAATGTTGTCCGAGTGTTAGATTTTTAAAAATATGACAGAATGTAGCCCGAGTGTTAGATTTTTGACACTAGGTTTTTTAGTAGTTATATTTTCTGGAACTGTATAAATCATACATACAGGAGAAGATTTTGTTTCAATATTTTCCAGTTAAAAAACGGACACTTATGAAAGCCTGGCCCATATAAAGAACACTTAAAATTCCCTTCTCTTTAATATTGTATCATTTCGCTCTTTGTTGTCTTAGTTTATGGATATATTTCTTCGAACACGCTTTTTCCTCTCATAGTCCATAAATCTTCCCGCGGCAACACTGAAAAGCTGAAATTTTGCCATGAACCAAATATACACGCAGTTAAAAGAGTTCGCATCTGATACGACACGCCGCTACTTTAAAATCATTAATCTTAATTAATTCTTAATTCTGAGCTTTAAGCTAAGAGTAATTGTTTTAAATTGAAACGTCTGAATTGTTTGTTTGTTTGAAGTTAAGCACAAAGCTACACAATGGGCTATCTGTGCTATGCCCACCACGGGTATCGAAAGCCGGTTTCTAGCGTTGTAAGTCCATAGACGTACAGCTGTGCCACTGGGGGGCAAACGTCTAACTAAATGTAGCTTTGTTTAACAATCAAGCGACCTGCAAAACAGGGATGAATTCATAAAAACTCACGTTTTATCTAATTAATTAATAATTATCTAATTAAGTGGGCACCATCATAATTCCAGAAAAAAAAACATTATATTTATATAAAGACAGCAGTTTTCAACTTTTTGAATGCATTCCTTTTTATCCGTTTATACTCCCAAAGAAAAGAGTTTCAGGTTTTAAGTTTCAAACTTATCTTTTAAATCTTTTAAGTGTCTACCAGATCTTGCACAGAAAACAATGCCGTAAGTAGTACACTTTAGTGGGGTCGTCGAAAGGGACACTATTTCACAGACCCCCTTGTGTCAGAGATAAGTTCAAGGACTTATTACGCTAAAATCCGGGGGTTCGATTCCCCACAGTGGATCGAGCGCACATAACTTTGCACTAAAACAAGACAAGAATAACAACTTGTTACAACATCCGAAGAAAGACAAATGTTTTAAATCTTGAACACCAAGTTGGGAGAAGACATTAAACACAACAGAGGTAAATTAAAGGTCAGAGAAATGTTGAATTAAAAAAACAAAAACATCCATTATAAAAAGAACACGGTGAAATATAAATACCTAAGAAAAGTTAATTTAATAGCACAATGTTGTTATATGTATATTTATATTGTCACGGTAGCAACACTTCTGTGACCTTTGCCCTTCCTATGACCTTGTTCTAACCTTCCCCGTGGGAGATAAAAACGCGTTTCACCCAGATGTTGTTGTTTTTCCCCCTAGCGGCAAATGAAACGCTAATAACATATATAATATATAATAACATATATAACATATATAATATATAATAACGTATATAACATATATAATATATATAATAACGTATATAACATATATAATATATAATAACGTATATAACATATATAATATATAATAACGTATATAACATATATAATATATAATAACGTATATAACATATATAATATATAATAACATATATAACATATATAATATATAATAACGTATATAACATATGTAATATATAATAACATATATAACATATATAAGAAATAATAACGTATATAACATATATAATATATAATAACATATATGCTTTTTGCCTTCTTTCTGTGTAGTTTTCGAGAAACAAGCATTACATACACAACCGGTAAATATATGGTTCTCAAAACTTCTCTCCAAGGGATAATATTTTCCATTTCAAGACAGATATAATAATTTATTCGTTAATGTATAAGTTTTAAAGTGAATTTTAGATTCTGGAGAAATGCTAGAGACTTGCATGTCCTCTAAACGCAACCCGTGTTCTTGGTGTCACTCTGTATGTTATATATGACACGATATAAGAGGAGTTGATACAAATATAAACAATAAGAGACTGAGCGTGGAAGTGAACATCCCAGAAAAAAAGCTGTTTCTTCCACTATACGTCACAGAACGTCAAGTTTCTCTCACTTCGTTTACTACGCTATTGTCTTCTGTTTCTTCCACTATACGTCACAGAACGTCAAGTTTCTCTCACTTCGTTTACTACGCTATTGTCTTCTGTTTCTTCCACTATACGTCACAGAACGTCAAGTTTCTCTCACTTCGTTTACTACGCTATTGTCTTCTGTTTCTTCCACTATACGTCACAGAACGTCAAGTTTCTCTCACTTCGTTTACTACGTTATTGTCTTCTTTCAGAAAACGTGGAAAAAAATTGTTTTCCACGTTACTTACCCTCTAGGTTTATTCTGTCAGAAAACGTCCACATGTTTGTCCTATTCCACAAAGGGTGAAGGTAACTTT
>NW_013667628.1:32991-38052 GCF_000517525.1 Limulus polyphemus
TGTTTCATCAGGAAATGCGGTGCACATTATTATTACATTTGTCCCCGTTCTGACGTTGTCTAGGTAATAGTCCTTAGATCTGTTTCATCAGGAAATGCGGTGCACATTATTATTACATTTGTCCCCGTTCGGACGTTGTCTAGGTAATAGTCCTTAGATCTGTTTCATCAGGAAATGCGGTGCACATTATTATTACATTTATCCCCGTTCTGACGTTGTCTATGTAATAGTCCTTAGATTTGTTTCATCAGGAAATGCGGTGCACATTATTATTACATTTATCCCCGTTCTGACGTTGTCTAGACGTCTTTGGATGCTTCTTCATGTAGTAAGATATATGTTAATAAAATCTGAAATGGAAGCTGTAATCTAATAAACAAGATAACTTTTTTTTTCTTGGTGCTCAAAGTTTATATTTTGATTAAAATTATTCAATGTTCAAGAAAATGTCAGCACGTTTTGCAAACGGATTTCCACATTCGGTCAATATTCAGATTGTTTTTCTGAATAGAAACATGGATCAGAATCTGTGAAGCCTTACGTTATTAAGATATATTATAATGGCCTTACGTTTTTATACCTTAACATTGAACCTTTAGTTATTAAGGTATATTATAATGGCCTTACGTTTTTATACCTTAACATCGAATCTTTAGTTATTAAGGTATATTATAATGGCCTTACGTTTTTATGCCTTAACATCGAACCTTTAGGTATTAAGGTATATTATAATGGCCTTACGTTTTTATGCCTTAACATCGAACCTTTAGTTATTAAGGTATATTATAATGGCCTTACGTTTTTATACCTTAACATCGAACCTTTAGTTATTAAGGTATATTATAATGTCCTTACGTTTTTATACCTTAACATCGAACCTTTAGTTATTAAGGTATATTATAATAGCCTTGCGTTTTTATACCTTAACAGTGAAGCTTTAGTTATTAAGGTATATTATAATGGCCTTACGTTTTTATGCCTTAACATCGAATCTTTAGTTATTAAGGTATATTATAATGGCCTTGCGTTTTTATACCTTAACAGTGAAGCTTTAGTTATTAAGGTATATTATAATGTCATCCATTACATAATATAAATAAAGCCTTCCTAAGTTTATGAATTTCTATAGTGGAGAATATGAGTTACATCGAATTCATTAAAGTGGCTAAAGCCAGATTTCTGGTGAAATCTAACTTATTCTAATATATCTCTGGGGTTTATTGTGGATTAGGAGTTATACTTTTCCTTCTTTTTTTTTTTACTGTCAATGAGGAGCTTGAAATTCAAAAGACTAATTATAACAACCATTTTTTATCTTTTTTTTTTTAGGATTTGGAATGACCACGCCTCAAACTATAGGAGGGAAGATATTAGTGGTCTTTTATGGATTTCTTGGTTGTTCTGGAGCATTTCTCTTCTTCAATCTGTTTCTGGAAAGAATCATCACCTTCCTCGCTTACGTCCTCAGATATTTCCATGAGATGGATTTGCGACGTAAAGGAGTAATCGGTGGAGATAGGAGAGACTCACAAGCTTCTTACGATGACACTTTAGATCAATGGAAGCCTTCCGTATACTGGGTAATGCTGTACCTTTTCTTGGCTTGTGTGGTTTTGGCCATCTGTGCTTCTGCGCTTTACTCACCCGTAGAAAAGTGGACTTATTTTGAAAGTCTTTACTTTTGTTTCGTGGCTTTCGCTACTATTGGATTCGGGGACTACGTCTCAAGTCAGCAGCCATATTATGATAACGTGGAATGGTATCGGCTGGGAAATTTTATCGTCATAGTGTGTGGGTCTTGCTTTATGTACAGCCTCTTCAACGTCACTACCATCGTCATCAAGCAGTTTCTCAACTGGCTTATTCAAAAACTGGACTGTCGCTGCACGTACCTAAAGAAAACTAAAATCCAAATTAGGCCACCAATCCCGCGAGGCCGCAGAAACGCTATCACCCCAGAACACCTTAAACATGCTAACAGAACAGCTCCCCCTAAAACAGTGGCAGACATTAGTGAACCAGATTCCACATACGACAGTGAAGGCGAGCGACGGAACTCCAACGAGATGATCTCTATGCAGGATTTCCTCAAGTCCAACAAAGTTTCACTGGCTGTGATGCAGAAAGAACTACACGAATCAGCTCTTCGTGGCCGTGCCATCATTCTTCCATCTAGACCACCAGTGGAAGAGTTCAAACCCGGAAGTGTTGGGCCACTGGCTATTGCATGCAAGAAACTTGGGGAGGACATAGCATAAGCATACAACCAGTTGCAGCCGAATCCTAGAAAAACATGACATCAATTTTTTCAACCACGGAACATGATGTGACAGTGCTTGAGGGTTGTCAATACCTCGAAGAAATCAAGGCTTATGTACACAGTGTCTGTCCTGGTGAGAAACGTGACTTTGGCCTGAAATCGTAGTTGTGATTGAAAGAGAACTAGGAAAGTTCAAGAATTCATTTATAAATTGGACATTTATCAATTCTGGGTAGAAACACGGAAACATCTGAAGTGGCAATATAACAATGTCCCATTATTGGCTATAATCTTCGAGACACTGAAGTTATGACCTGGCCATTATTCTATTTATTGTTTAATATTAAAAACAGAAACATATGCACAAAACGAAGTTATTAGCTTACTGTAGCTTGGTTTGAAAATTATATTTCAAGAAGTTTAGAAAATAACCACACGAATAATCTTTTCATGGCTAACATCACAAAATTTGGAAGGAGTTCCTCAACATGACAGCTGTTCCGACATTATAAAATAATTGAAGAATAATTGAAGAGTATTCTTCAGTATAATCTCTATATATGCGGATCTTCTCTGTATACTGATAATCAGAGGAATGTTTTCGGTAAACTTCTCGTCTTTTCTTACTACACACAGAGGGCGTCACTCTCTAAAGAAAATTAAGGTACTCACGTGTGATATTAATGATGAAAACAGTATTTATTGTCCTTGTCAATCAAAGGAAACTCGTGACAATATATTATTGTAGATACAATCCTAATTTGTTTCTACAACAATATACTGTCACGAGTTTCCTTTGATTTTATAAACTTCATCCCTACTAAATATTATGTGTATTCCGAGTCTTGAAAGATGGTTTGAATTCGTTTCTTCTCATATCTCGTTATATAGAGTATTGAAGATATACTACGACATTGTTCTCGTCTGAAGTAAGAGATAGTTAAGTTTCACATATCCACCACACGTGGTTCTCCACTTTCATTAAACGTTATTTCTAGTGTGGCATCATTCTTCACGTTTATGTCATTTTTTACTGAAACGAAAACACTTCAGAACACAAAGCCATGAAGTGCCAAAGTTGTTAACTAACATTTCTTCTCGGTGGCTGGAAGTAACAAAGCGCGCCTTGTGGCGTGTTCAGGTGCTTTGAAAGTCATAATATAAAATAGGAAGGAACAAAAACTACTCTTGACGAGTGTACTCCAATAAACATCCAGTGTGTTTCAACATTTTCAGAATTCCTTTAACCGACTTACTAACTTATCTAAAATTATCGAATTACTTCCCAAGCGCTTGCGGTTTTTTGTTGTTTTATTTTCAAGCCTATAAAAATTTATATGTGTATTGTTATAACGTGTTCCATCGTTTGGCGATCTCTTTTTGTTATTTAGTAAAAATTCTGTCTACGTGACGAATTAATTTATTTCTTCACTAATTTTAATGGGCCTACAAAAACACGCTGACCTGACTAACTAACTGGATCACAGACTCACTAACTGACATTGGTCTAAGTAACTAACACACTCAGCCTGGCATTTTTATATTGTATTAGTTTGCTATGTTCTACAGGAAGCTTCGAGATTCTAAAGAGGCCTAAACTTTCATAAAATTTCTAGACTTCACTAATCACTACTCATGTAAAAAATAAACAAACTCCTTCTAGTGGACAAAAACATTAAAATAAAGATATATCTCACAACAATAGTTTTCCCTCTCCTGTTAATGATAATAATGTTATTATTTGTAATAAACACCAATCGCCGTTTACAATCGTTCAGTTTTATGGGTTTTGACGAACACTGCTATTATATTTAATTTACCTTAAGAATAGCAGAAAACAGTGAATTAATAATTACAGATTACTCAAAAATATTAAACGATAAAGATTAATGAAGATAATAATATGAATAGTAAAGCAGTCAGTTAAGCTGAATGGTTGAATACTGACCAGTCAGAGCTTACGAAATGTGATCGTTCAAACTGTATAGTGTAACACAAAACATTTCATACGAAACACTTCATATGGACCAAGATTTATTAAAATGTTTTGTTGATATAAAAAATGTCTGCGTATTTTTTATTTCTCTTTTCATTAGACAAGATATTTGACAATTTTAACCATGCCACCCTCAAGTTTTGAATTTGAACAACAAAAGGTGACGAAGCGATGAAAATCAATAGGCCTAATATTCGTGAAAAGCTGACGAAGCGTTGAAAATCAATAGGCCTAATATTCATGATACAAATTACGCAACACTGTACGCTTTTTTTTTATTGTTTTCTCAATCCTTTTAGTTTGTATTGTGTTATTTTTGTTCCATCACAAACATAACAACAACGTTACAGAATAGGGTAGAGAGGAAAGGAGAGAACCTAGCCGAACTTGCAGAATATTTCGAAAGTCTTGCTAATTATCTTACCCGGATGCTCCCCGTTTTATGATGGATTAATTGACACGTGACGAATTTACAGAAGTCATAACACTAACAGATGAAGACATGAGAGTTAGTGAAGGAAAATAGACGTACCTTTAGAGGAAGCTCACCAGTTGACAGCTCTCCCATTCTATAGGTTATTGTTGCGTCAGCGAGGTCACGTGACTAGTGTCACGCCCCCTGCTTTCTGGAAATATCTTGTACCTTCGTGAATTGTCGGGAGATTACTAGATATAGGGTAGTCTGGTATATATAAGAGGGTGACAACGTGACGGGATAATAATAATATGTGTGTGGGTAGTGAGTAATTGAACTGCAGTCAGAGAGAGACGTATTGTTGTTATAGCGTTTGTTTTAGCCTTTATT
>NW_013667628.1:39017-40874 GCF_000517525.1 Limulus polyphemus
TAAAATGCGGTCAGCGACGTAAGCCAAGGGTGGTGCATGAAGAAGAAACTCTACTCGATTTTGAGAAGGGGGAAACAGTGAAGCCCTTCATGAAGTTACTACCACTGAAGTGACTATTACCGATAATAGGTCATTTCCTGATGGAGCAGATGAACTCTATGTGAAGCAGAAGCCAACGAGACAGAGACCAGTGCGGAAGAAGATACGTCCCGTAAAATTAAAAGACTTTGTTGAATTTTAATTTTGTGTTTGTAATTTCTGAACATTTAATTAAGTTATTGTTAATTATCTATTGGTTTAATGTAGGTGGCTATTGTTCGGGACTAATAATACTAAGAAAGGGGCAGTGTTACGACAGCGGAAGTCACGTGACGCTGGTAACACGTAATGAGTATCTCGAAGGTTCCTGAAGGCTCGAGTGTTTGCCCGACGACCTCTATTTTGTATATATAAGACCGGCAAAAGTGACGGGATAGATAATTGCAGACAGGCAGAGATAGAGACGGACAATTGATTCAAGCGCGGTAGTGACAGTAACTAAAGTGCGTGAATCGTTGTGAATTATAGCGTGTGTTTAGTTAAAGTGAAAGTGACTGTGGAAATTAAGTGTATTGCAAAGTTGTATTCAGTAAGAATAAACTATCGCTGAAGTTTTTCGGAAAGAATTTCTACGGAAAATTAACCAACGACCAGAGACGTAACAACGTTAAAAGAAGAAATAAATTGAATTGTTTTCGTTTAAGTGGGCTAGATGAAGAATTATTTCCACCATATAATTCAAATGAACTCGTAAAGAAAGAACCATGTCACAATATAAACATACATCCCAGTAAACATATTCTAGAAAATCAATATAAATAATGATTATATATTATATAAAATCCATAAACAATTAAAACTTGTAAATAACACAGTTATTTAAACCTCATGAAGTTAAACCTCATGAAAGGTGTTTTGGTTTTAATAACGGATTTTTCATAATTCAGCTACGTAGATTTCGAAAATAATGTTCATTTTTTTTCTATCACGTAAGTATTTTTTATAAATCGGGAAGAAAATAAAAACTCTTACTCAGATCAGATTATTAGATCAAATCTACGTCCTTTAGTCTCAAAACTACTTGTTGTGGTCTTTTTTTGTATTGCATTATAATGTTTCGTGAAAAATCTGTACGTGATGGAGAAAAATGAATATCATTTTCGGATTCAGCGTTATAGGAATAACTGTGGAACATGTAATAAGTTCAAGACAATAAAACCATCGCAGGCCTGTGTAATTAAACATAATTTTAAAATATAGGAAAACCACAAATTATTTAAATAAGATTCAAAATACCTCCAAATAACAATTTGTAAAAATGTTCTGAGCATCTTAGTGGGCTTGAATTATGTTGATTTATTCTAAAATCCTAAAACATTTTCTGTTCGTCCAACGTATTTTTCACCACAAATAATACATTTTAACATATAAATATAGTTTTTAAAACTGCAAAAGAAGGGTCTTTTGATGTTAAACATAACAGTTTCATGTGTTTCTAATAGTACCAGAATTGATATTGTTACGTCTCCTTTTGTTAATTAACTTTCGGTAACTTCGTTCCGACGAAACTTTAACGACACAAGTCCTTACTTAATAAAACTGGTTTATTCTTTCCGAATATTACTTTACGATACACTTAATTTCAATATTCGCGCTAAAACAAACACTATAACGAACGAACGTTAACTTCAACAATACCCTGTGACTGCAGTTCAATTACTCACTACCTACACACAAATTTATTATCCCGTCACGTTGTCACCCTCTTATATATACCAGACTACTCTATCTAGTAAATGCTAGGGCATTCGTGAAGGA
>NW_013667628.1:41804-48114 GCF_000517525.1 Limulus polyphemus
CTCTAACAACTGTTGTAATTTCTCTTCTCGTTCTTCTTGTTTCTCTTCTTGTTTATTTTCTCATTCTTCTTGTTTCTTTTATTTTTCCTCTAACAACTGTTGTAATTTCTCTTCTCGTTCTTCTTGTTTCTTTTCTTTTTCTTCTAACAACTGTTGTAATTTCTCTTCTCGTTCTTCTTGTTTCTTTTCTTGTTTATTTTCTCGTTCTTCTTGTTTCTTTTCTTTTTCCTCTAACAACTGTTGTAATTTCTTTTCTCGTTCTTCTTGTTTCTTTTCTTTTTCCTTTAACAACTGTTGTAATTTCTCTTCTCGTTCTTCTTGTTTCTCTTCTTGTTTCTGTATTGCTGCCATCAAATCTGCTAAGCTGTAGTTTGATTTTCCGCCTCTCGTTTCCATCTTCTTTTCTTTTTTTTCTATCCCACTCTCTGACACTAATTTGTTACGTCTCCGTTTGTTAATTAACTTTCCGTAACTTCGTTCCGACGAAACTTTAACGACACAAGTCCTTACTTAATAAAACTGGTTTATTCTTTCCGAATAGAACTTTACGATACACTTAATTTCAATATTCGCGCTAAAACAAACACTATAACGAACGAACGTTAACTTCAACAATACCCTGTGACTGCAGTTCAATTACTCACTACCTACACACACACATTACATTATTCTCCCGTCACTTTGTCACCCTCTTATATATTATACCAGACTACCCTATCTAGTAAATGCTAGGGCATTCGTGAAGGAACAAGATAGTTCTAGAAACTAGAGGGCGTGAGAATAGTCACGTGATATCGATGACGCAACAATATTATAATAATGTTGTTTTCTAATTCGTGGGTTCTTTTGGACTGTCAAATGAAAACAATTTAAAGTATATCCATGTTACTTGAATAACTTAGTTAATTTCCTTCTTTACGTTTCTACAAACTAGAATATTTGTACTGCCGTAAATCTACGTTACAAATGCCGGTAACTAACGTAAAACACATCAACTTACCGCGATAGTTAACGCGTTGACTAATTCACTCTATACTCTTAACTATCTCGCATACAGACACGTTTTTTCAATTATCGCCTTTACCTTTAGACGCGACCGCCAGAGCGGCGCTATTGCAGTAGTGAAAGAAAAGTTAAACAAATTTACATACTATAAACAAATCGTTTATTTTTTTACCGAAATGGAATCATGTAGTGATTATTCAAAACTATCAGACGTAAACAAAATTAATAATTAGATAGATGATATTAGCCAAATGTTGTGTATGGCGATATTTAAAACTATCGGACGTAAACAAAATTAATAATTAGATCGATGATATTAACCAAATGTTGTATATGGCGATATTTAAAACTATCAGACGTAAACAAAATTAATAATTAGATCGATGATATTAGCCAAATGTTGTGTATGGCGATATTTAAATCTATCTTATATCATGAAAGGCAGTTGACGGTCAGTAGATGAAAAACTTCAAAAGGTTGCAGAGTTACAATTGCTTCCAAAGTGGTAACGCAGGTCAAATTTTGCACCAAACATATGTAAATAACGACATTATTTTGAAAGCAGACGTCTGTGCCTCACAAAATATATCAAAAACAAATGAAGTTTATGCTTCTTGTAAAAAAAAAATTGGACTGTTTTAAAAGGATGGTGTTCATGCATGGCAGGACAAGAACACTCATGCAGTCACGAAGAAGCAGTTATACGGAAACTTGAGCACACAGAAATGGTTATACGGGTATAGCCTGTACTGATGAGTCAGCAACTTAGAACCGAGAGACTAAATGAAATATAGAACCCCTCTTTTCTATTCAGTTCCAGAAGCCAAAACTCGGTAGGGACATATTGCCAAAAGATGATGAAAATATACCTAGAACATGTAATACACAATTTTACTTTTCACATGCAGAATATAAAGACATGGTTACTAAGACATCCTTGTTGCCACATTTTAACATTAAAGGTACAACCGTAAACAAAAGTTTTAGCTGTAAACCATACACAAGTGAAATTGTACAAGAGGCTCATGAACACCATGACTCCTTGATATCTTGTGTAAAACGTTATACTTTTTAAAGATTAAAGCTAAAGTAGACAAATTACAACAACATACCTGTGATAAATGTGCAAGTACTTTCTGGTGAGATGCACGGAGACTTAGAATAACTGAAAGTTCTGAACCCAAAGTTCCAATTAAAGAAACTACAGATTGTACAAACTTTATTCGTGAACATTTGTACCCAAAATTTGTAGGAAACGAAGTATGGACTTGAACAAGAGTCGTTTGCAAAATATTATTTAAAATCCATACGATTAAATGTTCATACAAGAAAATTGTTTATCAGGTGGTCCGGATGGAATATGTTGTGATACCTTGCTCGGAAAATTAATGCCCTTTTCCAACAAATTGGTCAAATCTGAATGAGTTTATCAGAAATGGTAAATATTATAAAAACTGAAGACGGCCAATTAAAATTAAAATTGAGAGGAATTAGGGTTTTTTTATTTGCAAATACAGCTGACTATGTTTTGCTCAGGCTTAAAATATGTAAACTTTTGGTGTAGAAAAGTGCAGGTGATAATATATTCATTAATGTAGAATATAATGATAAGTAATGCAGGATCAAGTTAGTAGGTTAAGAACATTTATGTGAAACAAATGATGCACAGAATTGTTGATGACATAGATGATTATTGTTGATGACATAGATGATTATTGTTGATGAAATAATGATTATTGTTGATGACATAGATGATTATTGTTGATGACATAGATGATTATTGTTGATGAAATAATAATTATTGTTGATGACATAGATGATTATTGTTGATGACATAGATGATTATTGTTGATGAAATAGGTGATTATTGTTGATGACATAGATGATTATTGTTGAAGAAATAGATGATTATTTTTGATGAAATAGATGATTATTGCCTAATTCTAAGCAGAGTGTTTAAAACTTTCATGCTTTAATGAGTTATTAAGTTTGATTCAGTATAATAGTGTATAATGATGAATATTAAGGCATTACTAAACATGTATTTTAAAAGCTTGTTTGCCTTTACATGTATATACATATATTCTTTATTTTCCCATACATACACAACACTGTTTAGGTGGGAAAAATCCTTCACTGGCTTTAAATATAACTAAATCCTTTACATGCATATTGACTCCTAAATGATAATTGAGGAAAGTAGTTGTTAAACATTAACCCATCTTCATTATCTATGTCAGATTATTCATCCGCGTCAATAAGCTTTTGTTTTGTTTTTACATCACCTTCTTGTCTTTGTAGCTTTCGTCGATTTGACGTTACCTGTTTCTCATATCACAATTTAAGTTTAGGGAACGGTTTTTTTTTTTGGTTTTTTTCATTCTGCGTACCGACAAGAAAATGTTCCGAACAAACGTACACTTTTACTGGTAATGTTTTCCTATTTATTGCTTTTATCCATTCGAGCTTAACTTTTTATTCAGACGCCATGACATGAAATTTATAAGTGATTAAACAGGCACATTCTTCATGCACTTGTCCGAGAATATCGCACGTAGGTTCGTTCCATAAATTTAGTTTTAGACGATCATTTGAGCATCCAATGACGTCGGTTAGTTTGTGCATTGGTGAAAGCGAAGTACGTAGTAGTACGCATGGTAAAACTATAAATATTATATTTCCACCATGATAGCACGCATTACTAACTGAGGCAGTCAGTGTATAGACTCAGTCTGCTCTGTCCGTTAAGTCAGTGTATGGACTCAGTCTGCTCTGTCCATTAAGTCAGTGTATAGACTCAGTCTGCTCTGTCCGTTCTCTAAATGTTTGCTCTACCATAGTTTAACCGTCCTTTAACTGAAACAAATTAAATTGAATGGCTTTCCCTTTGTCCTTAGTTTTCTAGAAGTTCTAGGCCTATCCCAATTTTGCAAACTTAATGTTATCATTACACTGTCAAAAACCCGCATCTCCCTCTAGCTTGTACAAAACAGTTTCCTCTAGCAAACAAACAAATGATAACATTAAAAAATATATAAGTAATAAAAAAATTGCACAAATTAAGTATGATATAGGGATGGCGATGCCAAAAAATTACAGAAACAAGGTAGGGATGAGTACACAAAACTATATTAAAATCACTACATAAGTAGCTAAAGCTTTCTAAGAAAAACTTATATCTACAACTCAATGTTGAATTCCTGTCAGTTACATGAATTCAGGTATCAATAAAAACATTTACACTGAATAGTGCTATATAGTCTCACAGTGGCTAATAACCATACTATTGTAAGATTGACTCAGTACTTACTGGCTACTTATGTAGGAATTTTTGTATGTTTTTTTGTATTCATCCCTACATTGTTTCTGTACTTTTTTCATTACCATCCTTACATCATATTTAATGTTTGCACTATTTTTTTACATTACTTGTTTCCCCCTCTTTTTTTAACAATTTACTTGAAGTAGTTTGATAAGTGATCATTTTTGTTTTTATAAATCAGTGGTAACAATTTGTGCTGTCATCTAGTGATCAAATATGAAACTGTTATTTATGAAACATGGGAATAATAAATGCTTATAAACTGAACTCACTGCTAAGTAGTAGTAGTTTCTTTCTTTTTTATTTCCCCAGAAGAATAGGTGATGTAGAAGAACAGAATAATATTATTGTTATACAAGCTGTGAAACACTTGATAATGGCAATTAGGTGCTCAAACTTTAGCAGTAATTTGTAACCATCATATAATAATAGATTGAATGCGGCGGCCATTATTTTCTCGGCCCATCACTACATACAGAGCTTAGTGATAACCTGTTCCAAAGTACTTTTAAAATGCTTTTCTGTCGTACTAAAACCATTATAAAAACTTCATACATTTTTTTGGCTAGTGTGGAAAAAGATGAATACTTTGGATCTTTAGTGAGTTTCAGTTCTCCAATCTAACGGCCTGGCATGGCCAAGTGGTTAGGGCGCTCGACGCGCAATCTGACAGTCTCGGGTTCGCTCTTTCAGCCGTGGGGGCGTTATAATGTACGGTCAATCCCACTATTCGTTGGTAAATCAGTAGCCCAGTGGCGGTGGGTGGTGATAACTAGCTGCCTTTCCTCGTGTAGCTTTGCGCGAAATTCAAAAACAAACAAACAATCCAATCTAGCAGGAGTCTCAAAAGCTGCGAAACACTCCGTAATGGCAATTAGGTGCTCAAATAAGGCTATAACTCAACTTCAATAGTTATTTGTAATCACTCGTAGAGTAATAGATTGAATGCGACAGCCATTTTGTTTCGGCCCATCCCTACATACTTAAATTCACCTCTTAAATTCTGACACTTAGTAACACCTCCGTGTCCATTTTCACTATTTTGTTTATAATAAATTAAATAATCGAGTTGTTTGTTTTTATAAGCTAAAATAAAAGTAATATTAATTTCTGCTCTTCTCATAATGTTAGCTATACAGAAGGCAGTCAGTCTTGCACTCTTTAATATTAACCTGTAGTCCTGGAGTAAACGTAGATATCACCGGTAACACTTCTAATTGATTATTAGGTTTTAGATCTTATAATTTGGCGCAAAATATACAAATGCCAATTAAGCCCTCAAAATAATTTCTATTTAATAAAAATGTTTTTGATTAATTTAATATAGTATTTTTTGTCGTTCACACTCTATTTGCTTAGGTATATATGTATGAGATATTTCTTTTGGCATGTCTAGGGTGGTTATTTCTTAAATCTAATTAAGCGTGAGATAGGTCACTATTTAAAAAAAACATCAGTTTCGGATACTTCAATCAATATATCCAAGAAAATGTATAATTCTATCAGCCTTTTCAATAGTAAATTTAATGTTAGAATCTAGGTAATCTAAAACTTGACTAAAATTAAACCAGTTTAAGTCATCATTCCCATTAATAAAATAGTTATCAATATATTTAAGCCGATGCGAAATTTTTTAAGTTTTCAGGCCCAGCATGGCTAGGTGGTATGGGTGCTCGACTCGCAATCTGAGGGTTGTGGATTCGAATCCCTGTCCCACCAAACATGCTCGCCCTTTCAGCAAAGGGGGCGTTATAATGTTCGGTCAATCCCACTATTTGTTGGTAAAAGAGTAGCCCAAGAGTTGGCGGTGGGTGGTGATGACTAGCTGCCTTCCCTCTAGTCTATCACTGCTAAATTAGGGCCGGCTAGCGCAGATAGCCATCGTGTAGCTTTGCGTGAAATTCCAACCAAACCTTAAGTTTAAATTCGATGACGAGGAACCCACTTTGAGACTAATAATGGCTGGAGACGGCTTGAATGGGT
>NW_013667628.1:49008-56501 GCF_000517525.1 Limulus polyphemus
TGTTAAATGATTGATTTGATAGGTTGATTGAGAAAAATGTTAAATGTTTGATGTGATAGGGTGATTGAGGAAAATGTTAAATGATTGATTTGATAGGTTGATTGAGAAAAATGTTAAATGTTTGATGTGATAGGGTGATTGAGGAAAATGTTAAATGCTTGATGTGATAGGATGATTGAGGAAAATGTTTGGTGTAATAGGGTGATTGAGGAGAATGGGAAATGTTTGATGTAGTAGGGTGATTGAAGAATGTTAAATGTTTGATGTGATAGGGTGATTGAGGAAAATGATAAATATTTGATGTAGTAGGGTGATTGAGAAAAATGTTAAATGTCACTGGGTGATTGAGGAAAATGTTAAATGTTTGATGTGGTAAGGTGATTGAGGAAATTATGCATTGTATTAAGAAGATAAGTGAGTAATAGGTCATAACTAAATGTATATGATCTGTAGTTGCCATTTCAGGTTTGGTATGTAGAATATCCTTATGGAAAATGTTCAATGCATCTGAATTGGTTTTGGACAATATACTTTGAAGGTAGCTATTTTCAATAAGTAATTCAAACACTTTAGATGCTGTGAGCAAAATCTTCTAAGCCTAAGAAACTTAACCGTCATGCAATCCATTCTGTCTTAACTGAATGAAGGAATTATATCTCAAAACTGTAGGTTTATAGAGTAGATTGGCATGTTTATTTTGTGTTGATGTTGAGAAAAGTAACGTTACTAATGGTTTTGCACAAAATGAAAAATAGCCAACAAAAATGTTAGCATATGGAGGTCCCATTTATATTTCCATATCAACCCCTTTAAGGTACTTGTAGTGTGATCCGTTAAATAGAAAGGTGATAAATGTATGGACCAGTTTAGCTAATATTTGGTTATATGACTGAACAGAAGGCTAAAATTTAATTACTTTAAATCAATATGATGATATCCATTTGTAACTAAATAATTAACTTGATGAAAAAATTGGTGAACCTTGAAAGAAAAACAATTTAAACATCTTAGTAACATACTTATATCGAAAAAGTAATTTTTACTTGATTCTTAAAAGTCAAAAGTGTGCATGTATAAAAGATGAAAATCTGTTTTCACATTATTGAAAAGTCTAAAAACTTTTCGTAAGTAAAAATATGTTCATGCACCATTTTCAAAAATTTCTTCATTTTTTACTCAATGAAACTTTAACAAAGAATAATTTATTTAAAATTATACATCACAGTCCTAGAATAAAGCATACAACAGCCTAATAATCCACGGTAAACATTGAACAAGACACGCTCACCAAACCTAACTGATCCTTTTAACTCAGCTGCATTTTCAAGGCAAGGAACCAAAATAACTGAGCAGATGAAAGTACCTTTTATTTTAGGCTGTCACTAGTTGTCACTAAAAATACGCAAATAATATATGGGTGTGTTATGGCTAGTATTCCGTATTGAATCCTGTGATTCTGTCAATATCATTAAAGATTCATTGGTCTGATCAAAGTTAATGAAGGGACCAAATTAAAATGAGTTTTTTAACAAAAAAAAAATTATGCCCAACAATTCAATATCAACCTACTTTTTATTTCATTCATAATATAATGGTGATATACTTTTATACAAGTAAAACAGCATTAATACAGCCATCATTTTCTGGATTATTGGTAACCTGTGCATATTTACCCCATACTACTTTACCACCCTGCGTTACTAAACCAAGTTCACTGATGTTTACTTCAATGATGGTCCCTTTTGTAATCACACCCAGAGAAGTGTACATGGGAGAACTGGGGTTCTTTTTTACACCAATGATTGGAAGAGAAAATGTTGCTTTCAGTTCAGGGTGAGTAACATGAGCTTTCTTAAAACGTAATGCCATTGGTCGGATAAAACGCTCGAATTTTGGGGGTTTACGGGTAAATCCTTCTCCTACGTAGCACACTTTAGTTACCATACGTTTCCAAGCTTTCTTCTTACGTTTACCTGTTTTGATGACACGAAATACTTCTGCTTCACTTACTCCTCTAACTTTGGGTAATGGTACATCCCATTTTCCTGCTTTCTCTTTTCGTTTCTGCTTAATCATGTTGGACAAGACCTTTGCTCGAGACTGCCCCTCTCTGTCTAATAGGTATGCTGGCACTGCTCCTTCAGGTACATTGTCTTCTGTCTTCTGTTTAGTTTTCCTTTCCTCATGCATCTTCATCGTCTTCTTCATCTGGACCTTTTCAGTAAACCTCTGCTTGTTGTACATCTTAGCCTTAAGACCACGAAGCTTTTTTGCCTTCTCTGCCATTTCGTGGGGCTTACGCCCCTCCTTTTTTCTCTTTCGTTCATGGTAATCCAGACGGTAACCATACCTCTTCCGGTGTAATTCAATATGTTCATTCTGTGGCATTCTGCTTTGGTTGGGATGTTATCTACACAATTGTAATAACATAATAAAAATTAATCTCAATACATGACTAAAATTCAACACTTTTGTATGTGCTTTATATCAGCACATTACATAACAACATTTTTTTTTCCTTTTACTAAAATTATGTGTATTAACACTCTTAAGCTTTGAATAACGTACATTTAAACATACATTGTAAAGAGATAGTCTTCATTTTAGACTGGGTTTTCTGTTACAATTAACGTTGTTTAGTTTGGCCAATCCAAAAAACTGTTAGAAACATGACTGAAAGTGGTTGAATGTGAAATTAACTGAAATGAATAAATGGAGAGACTCAACAAAAGTTGACCAAATGGTTATTATACAGATGATGAAAGAAGGAAGAAAATTATAATTCAGATGAGAAAGATATATTGTAGAGAGAGAAAAAAGTTTAAAAGCCAATTGAATAACAAGGATTGTGTTGAAGTTAGTATAAAACTCTTGGTAAGTTCTCTTAACTTTATACAGATGGCAATAATGACACTGTTTTTTACAACAGGGATGATGATGAGAGAAGAAATGTAAACTAAAGGCTTTTGTAGATGGCTTGCTGAAAATACCAGCAGTGACTTCCCCATTCCTGACTTGAATTGTAGTATCTCTATACACACTTATAAAGGTTGAAATATATGTTCAGATATTTTATGTATGTATTGATATAAGAAGATTGAAAACTACTTACCAATACAAATATGAATAAATGTTTTAGATACATAACGTATTCTATTCCAAATCCAACGATGTCAATATTTTATTTATTGTTTTATACATTATTTATTTAGCATTGTTGATTTGATTTGTTTTAATATAAATTCAAGAACGTTTGATATTATTTCAATATAATACAAACTTTCTAAACACGTGTATCAATGTTAGATTTACAAATGACAGTGTTCCAATTTAGAATTAACTGGATTAGAGAAGTTGTAGGATATCGATAGCTCCTGACGAAGCTGTAATAGCAAAATATTGAGCTGATAAAGTTACATTCTGGAGATATAGGTTGTGATTTTATTAACGTTTAATGGAAACATTATTTCAAAAACATCACATGTACTTATTTCAAAATGCATTTAGAAGAAAACTTCATAAAGAAAAAAACTAGTTTCATAAAGTGAAAAACAAAATTAAAATTACTTTAAAATATTTGTATATGGCTTTAGAATGGTATGAAACAAACATGAATGTAATACACTCATTTATAATCTGAATTCAAGCATATCATCCTCTGGCATTCATAACCAGTGTCAATACAGATGGTTGACATAACTAAAGGACAAAAGGGACCATTTGATCTGTAAAGTCATTCCTGTGCACACAGTCCCCCTACCCACAGACACTAAAATTAAACTTTGTTTTCAGAAAATCAACTTTCCTCTTGTAAGATGCTGGTCTTCTCTACTATTCACCTCAACTCATTCAATAAGTTAACCATCCCGTTAGGAAAATAAAACTGTCTTATATGGCATCTAGCCTGTTGTTTTCTAAATCTTAAACTTGTGTCCTCTCATCCTAGTGTTTTCAAAATTCTGCACAAAGAAAACAAAAGCCGTTATCCTACCAATTTCCACATAATACTGTGACAGAAGCCATTATCCTACCATCCCGAACATTATACTGTGACAGAAGCCGTTATCCTACCATCCCCAACATAATACTGTGACAGAAGCCGTTATCCTACCATCCCCAACATAATACCGTGACAGAAGCCGTTATCCTACCATCCCCAACATAATACTGTGACAGAAGCCATTATCCTACCATCCCCAACATAATACTGTGACAGAAGCCGTTATCCTACCATCCCCAACATAATACCGTGACAGAAGCCGTTATCCTACCATCCCCAACATAATACCGTGACAGAAGCCGTGATCCTACCATCCCCAACATAATACTGCAAACTTCAATAACATTACCTCTTACCCTTATTTCCTCTAGAACAAAAGTTCATTAGATAACCTTTTCACCTCCTAAATCATACTAATAGTCCGTTTTTGATAAGTTACTTCAATAACATCACCTCTTACCCTTATTTCCTCAAGAACAAGAGGTTCAAGATATTAGATAACCTTTTCACCTCCAAAATCATACTAATAGTCCTTTTTTGATAAGTCATTAACCTTTCTTAGATAAGGAGAATGAAACTTGAACAATATTTCAAGTGAGACCTAAGTACAGATTTGTTTAGAGAAACTTATGTCTGTGGACTTGTAATTAATGTTTATAATCCATTACCTTTACTACAAGCAACAGAGCACTGTCTCGATAACTCGAGTGACTTATCTACCATTTTGCCAAGATCCTTTTCTTCAGTCACACTACTAATGGGTTTCTATCTACATTAAACATATGATCCCACTCAAATACACATACATTACCTTACACTTACTGGTTAAAGATTATTTATCAAGTGTCTATCAAAGTTTCCAGAAATAAATTTTAAGCTAAGCTGTATAGCATTGTTTACTTAGTTTTGCTGGATATAGACAGACGAACATCTGATGAAATGTACATGATAGCCACAATGGGCCAAGAGGATCTTTGTCCCTCAAAAATTGTACATTATGTTATTCTCAAATTTAAGATACGTTTTTACAGTTATGTATAATGCATACTTAATTACGAAATATGTAAAATTGTATGTAGAAAAAATTGAAGAAATTTGGAAGAAAATATTTTGACAGTAATCAGTATATATTTTTTGCAAAGATGTGTTTTAAATGTTTACCTCTTTTTATAAACACATGAAAAACTTGGTGAAGCTGACGTTGGCTTCTTATGCACCCTTTCTTATAAAGCCACAGTTACTATTACTGATAGTGGTAGTAGTAGTAGGCCTATGTTACAAAAAATATAATTCATAAGTTCATTAGATTGTGGTTTGGATGTAGAATCTGTTAACGCTTTCACAAAATATCTCGGAAACCTTTTTCAAAAAAAAAAAGAGAAAAAACAACAACAATAATCAAGATTTTTCATCAAACTTTATTTGTATTAGACCAAGAAGGCTATCATAGAGAAAGTTCATTACAGGGTAAAATAGCATCTCAGTTTCATAAAAATTAATTTTCAGATAGAAAATGATTTTATCAGATCTATTAGGCATGAAGACCTTCAAGAAAATACATTCAAAAACCACAACTTAAGGCCATGGATTCCCACATCTGGAGGACATCCCTTTGCTGATAACATGGGAGGTCAAAAAGCTGTTGAATTCTTATGAATTCCTAATGAAGATACTTACTTCGCTGTTTATGCAGACAGAAAAAACCCTGATGAATCATATGCAGTTAATCAGTGTAAAGAGTGGTTTCACCATACTTATGTTGGCTACAAAAGTACTGGCTGGAAAACCGCGAGATTGTGTGGAAAAACTTGGGTGACAGGATGAACCTTTAGACATTTAGAAATGTGACATTCAATGCGACCTGCAATCTACTCCCGACTAACTGAACAAGGGAAAAAATCATGAAAAATGTCAAACCACATGTGACCAAATCAAACTTAGACACCATGGACACGAAATCAATGCCTGCATCTGCAAACTATTTCCAAAAAAGAAACATTGCAATGAATGTTACAGTTAGAAAAGCTGAAAATGTTGGTGCGACAGACAGTTGTCCATCACATTTCACATTAAGTCTTTTGGTGGAAGAATGAGACATACTAATGCTGCAAAGAAGGGAGGTTGAAATGATGTAATATGGCAAGAGATAAACGAAGTGAACATATCTTGTATTTTACAATTAAAACAAGAGCAATCTGAGGGATTGTATACCCGTGCCCCAATGCTCCTTTTCAAGATTACATGCATTTATATCGGATAGTCAAATTTCACCTTCTCAGACTCAGAAAATCCATCTCAGATCCAGAATGATCAACAATCTGAATCATTTTTTGTAATGCGATGAGGAAGTTAAATGTTTTGACCCTAAAATACTTTTGGGACAAGTTCCAGAGGGGATTTCCCTCTTCTGATATTCACAGTGGCCAACATGACTTAACCCCTTAAATGCAAGACTAATCATTCTGTTTCTAACGTGATAAATAAATTGATATATGTGCCATGTTTGCAAGTTGCTTATCCCAAATTTTCTTTTTTTTTAACCATGCTATTTACACACACCACTTGAAGAGGGGGATGTCTCTCTTTAGATATTCACACTGAATCACACTCACAGTGAAATAACTAGCTCAACATGCTTTAGTTTAACCCCTTAAATACAAAGCAAATAAATTGATGTATGAACTTAAATGCCTGAATAAGGAGCAGAGCAAATAAAAGCTTGCACGATGCCGTGTTTGCCAGCTGTTTTGCTTCTCATTTACATGGTGGGCCAAATAAAATACACCTGGCCCTTTACAGTTTACTATAGCCTAGGTGTAACGAGTTTTTATGTAACGTATTAAGCCTAATACGTATTAAGCCTAATCGTATGTAAACTGGTTTAGTCTTAGCGCGTTTCACACAAATGACAAAAAGTTTTAAATTTACATGTCTAATAATTCCTAGTACTGGGTAGCTTTGAGAAAAACAAAAAGTTTTATTGGACATTAAATATGTATCTTTGATACGATTCGTATTCGTAAAGTATAAACTAATCTTACCTAGCTTTACGCACGTTAATTTCGACAAGGCTGTAGTTAATGGGTCTATTCTTAGTGTACTACAACGACACGGCCCTACGCGGGGTAAAATATAAAATACAAAATTTTTATTTTTACCTTACAGAAAGAAATATAAATGCAATATTCAAAGTAAAGTGTATAGTAAAAGGACGAATTTTTATCGTTTAACAATGCACTATACAATTTGTTTTGTTTTTTACGTTAAATACAAAACACAACTGTGCAAATAAAAGTTTCGTTCTGACAAAACTTTAAACAGCAATTCGCCAAATGACGTGAATATGATGAGTTTATAAAATTATATAAAATCAAAAAACATAAATGATATGCTATCCAACTAACATGCTTTTGCATATTCTTAATGTTATAATATTGTTACGTCTCCGTTTGTTAATTGATTTTTCCGTAACTTCGTTCCGACGAAATTTTAA
>NW_013667628.1:57501-60143 GCF_000517525.1 Limulus polyphemus
CCCTATATCTAGTAAGAACTAGAACATTCGCCAAAGTACAGGATAATTCTAGAAAGTAGAGAGCGTGAGAATCACATGATCTCGATGACGCAACAATATTAATAAATGCGAAGAGGCCTAGATTATCATCAAAATATACATTTGTGTGCGTGTAGTTTTCGCTCAATTAATACAACAGGGTACAATGGATGAGAAATCAACAGTGCAGTATACAGTCAAAAATCCATTGGTAATAAATGAGCTTCTATTTATTGCGAGGCTTTGTTTGTTTGTATTTAAGCACAAAACTACACAATGGGCTATCCGTGCTCTGCCCACCACGTGTATCAAAACCCGGTTTCTAGCGTAAGTCCACAGACATGCCGCTGTGCCACTGGGGGGATATTGCGAGGTAGCCGTTCTGTGCATGAGGGAGGTCAGCGCCTATTGGCCCAACCTTTTAGAAAATGTCCTTGTAAAATAGTATTCCGCAGGACTATTCAATCTAACTTACTTAAAAAAAGAAGTATTTTAAAATAATAATAATCAAATAATTAAGCTCTCGTTCAATACTAAAACCCGTCAGTGGGCAATGACTTGTGGAAGACAAAAGATAGATAAGACATGCTATTTTTTTTACACATCTCTGAGTTCGAGTCGCAATGGGCAGATTAAAATGATTGTGGGAAATACAATTTGCAGATGACTTGATTTTATCACAATTACCAGGCCTAATGGCTAATAATAAGTAGGCAAACAACGATTTATAAGCATAGTGAAGAGATTTATTTATGGTGGAACATACAACATATTTCGATAAAACATTGGTCTGTCTTCTTGAGGTATGACCTATAACTAAGCGATACAGGGTTTATAAATAAGTATCAAATACAAAAGACACAGAGTTTAATGCAAAGAAAACAATGTCTGTAAATAACAGAATTATAGAGAAAAGTCAAGGCTGGTCTGTTTGCCTACTTATTATATTAGCACAATATGCTTCCTTATTGAAGAAGAATCAAAGTCTACTGGCTTTCCAATATTTTGCCGGCTTTCGGCGTTTAATTAAATCGTAATCTCTAATAAAAATTTAAAAAAGCTTTAAAGAGTATATTTTCATCTATTAAAATAAAAACTATAAATGCATTTTTAGCAGTGAAAACAATAGGATAAGAGGTCACAAATTCAAATTTTGGCAGCATAGGAGTCGTCTGTAGTTTAGACAGTATTAAGTTTCAAACAGGTTGGTTGGCTTTTGGAATCAGCTGCTATCAAGAATGGTGGAGGCAGAAAATTTAAACTGAGTTCAAGAAAAGATTGGATGAATACAAGAGTAGTGAGGAGTGGTTACAGTTGGGAGCTGGAAGAAACATCCTTGATGGGCTAATAAGCTCCTTTTTCTTTTTTATAAATGTTATGAATTTAGTTTTTAAAACTCCACATTTATTTTGCTCTTTGTCCATGATATTCTTGTAAGAGATCTAAATGTCCTAATTTCAAAAACTTTCAGCTTTTTCTATACTTATATTAATTGTCCAAGTCTCTGCGCCATATACAATAATACATCAAATTAATATTAATACAAAATATTATAATAAATTCAATAAACAAACGTTAATTTTTGGTAGTCTTATTAGAATAGAAATATTTATATGTTCATAGGAATAACATTTCTTTACTTTAGTTATTTTGCCCTAACGATTTATTTTACTTAACTTAACTTTACAAAATTTCATTCTTGTTTTTCTAGTGACCAATAGATGACGAGGAGAGTATCAAAGGATCAGAGTCTTATTCATCAGTTAAGCTTGCGTTATTTCGCTGTTTATTTTTGTTACCAAAATCCCAAGAACCATATCATTTGATAATTTAATTTATTAAACCGAACTACATTGTTTATGCTCAGTGAATCCAGTCAAATATAAGTTCATTGATTTTTTCTTGTCTGTATTTTTTATTCGCCAATTTATATTGGTCAATTATATTTATTATAAATATGCTTCATAAATATTTTGGTTGGTGTTGTTTTTTTATTTTGAAAAGCTACACAATAGGCTATCTGTACTATGTCCACCGGGAGGAATCGCACGCCTAATTTTGATCTTGTAAGTCCGTAAACTTACTGCTGACTGACTAGAGAACCTATCTGTGCTGTGTCCATTGCGGTTATTGAAACCCAATTTTTAGCGTTATAATTCCTCAAACTTACCACTGAGCCACCAAGGGCATATATTTTGGAATTTATTTATTTTGAACCTAAACTGCTTTCAAAATCCAACTACGTTGATAATGTAGGTTCGCAGATGTTTACAGTAAACCCTCCTACAACGCGGGTTCGTCCACACGGATTTGCTTATACAGATAAAAATAAAAGCAACCAATTATCTGCCGAACATGGAAAACTCGATTATGCGCGGTTCGCCCAATACGCAAACATGTGAGCGCTCGAGATCGTTGTAAAGTCTTTATACTAAATTATAGATTTAATACTTCTAACTTTCAATATGATGTGTATACCTTCACGAAATTTGACAGTCTTTCAGTTAACATTACAAGTATTTCACATACAAAAAATCATACTTTTTAATGAAGTATTTTTAATAAACTGAAATAAAGATTTGTTCATGGTGGGTCGCAAGCGGAATGTTAGTGGGTCGTAAAGA
>NW_013667628.1:61058-75700 GCF_000517525.1 Limulus polyphemus
GCCGGGCCCAATATTTATGAACAGCAACAACCTGAGAGATTTAATGCTTATGACAAATGTCGAAAGTGTGAAAATTTCTTAGGTTGTAAATATTTTTCGAAGAATTAATTGTATTGAAACTTTCAGTGTGCGTTAAAGTTATCTGAAATGTGCATTGACTAAGGTGCTACGACGGGACTCCATAGTGGGTGGAGGAGAGTCTGTGCCAAGCTTCTTTAGCGTGTAAATAAATCAAATGGGTGTGTAAATTACTATCAAGAATGAAATCTAAATTCTTTGTACTTTAGTGCATTTATACATTACGTAAATACGTTGAAGTTTTAACGAATGACATTATATCTGTGAAATTAAAAAAAAATTACCTTTAAGTAAACGATTTAGTAGAAAACATAAATGAACATTAAAGAAAAAAAATTTTATTGTGCCTGCCAGGGCTCGAACCTGGGACCTTCCGCGTGTTAGGCGGATGTGATAACCACTACACCACAAGCACATATGTTTATGTTTTGTAATTACGTATATATTTCCATTATCGTTCTTTTTTTTTAAATAAAAGGATATTTACACAACTGTAATGCAAGCTCACTTTGTGCAATCTGTTTTTCAAGTTATAGCAGTATTACTGAGCACTTCTACTAGTCCGAAGGCTCGGAACACATTGCTTAGCGAAGATTTTGAACCTTCGATTGTACTGATTTGCATAATTTTACTGATAAGGTCACTATAACTACTATGTTATATTTGATTGAAAACAATGTTAAGTTAGAGGTAGTACGTATAAATGAAATAAAACACTTCCATGTAGTTTAAAATACGTTATATAAATCGTCATATTTTCATATTTAAAAACACATGTCGTTTACGTACATGTATTTGATGCAATACGTGCAATACTCGTATAAATAAATACCACAAGTTTGCATTGCAAGAGCACCATATGTATTGCGACCAGTTAAAATAACTGCAGCTGACTTTGGAAAAACAAATATTTATATAATAGCCACCATTCCAAAATTGTTGATTAATTAAACATATATCATAAATATAATAATAACTAAACTACAAAACAGAACGAGTAACGCTAAAATTCGATTAGAAAATAAATACGACCTTCAACTAAAACTTAAAAAAGAATTCGAGGGTATTATTATTAGTCACATTTTTAACAACGTTTGTTGATTAGTAAGCGTATGGCTAGTTTACAGTTACATTTGTACTCCTTTTTTCAATACTAAAATTATTAATGTTTGCATACATTTTATGTTTCGTACTCTATCATAATGTTCCGACAGCGGGGGTCACGTGACGAGTATTCTAGAAGATTCGCTAGTGTGTTACGACAGCGGAAGTCAAGTGACCCTGGTAGCACGTGTTGAGAGCCAAGAAGTTTCTAGAACAGGCAGTATTATCGTATATAAGTGCGCTAGACAGACGGAAAAACGAGGCAGAGAAAGAGAGATAGCAGATACAGAGATTGGAACTATAGTTGCTGACAGGCGGAGACGGACAATTAACCCAAGCGCGGTAGAAAGTGAATGAATTGTTGTGAACGATAGTGTGTGTAACTGTGAAAATTAAATGCATTACAAAGTTGTATTGAGGAAGAATAAACAAATTTTGATGGAAATGTTTGTACTATACACACATACAAAAAGGTTGTATGTGATTTTTGGTACATAATTTAACTTTTTATAATTAAGTTCAACATTTAATTTTTGAATATTTTATAAATCACAATTAATTATCAACTAGTTTCATAAAGCTAATTTGTGTAAACGAGCTTTAATATTTTCTTTTGTCACGATTTTAAGACTTTTTCATTTTTAGTTAGATGGCTATGCACTGCTGTAAATATATAAACACTTATGAATATAGCTAAGAACTATGTCAACTGTAAGAAATATGTCAACATTGTCTGTGAGGCCTTTCGCCCCACACCAGAACTCATGAGACTGGACCTGCCTGGGTAGGTTATGACACTCGGTAGTGGTGGAGACACTCACTGTTCATATTATTAAATTACACAAACAACAACTAGTTCGGCGTGAACTAAATTAACTGTCGCTTTCAGGTAAACTGTGTTGATCTTTGGTGCAGATAATTTTGTGTTTTGAAAGTAATAACATAATTGGATTTTTCATTAATAAAATTGCATACAATGTTAACAAATTGTATATTACTATTAATAAGTTCTTTTGACGATTAACTTAATATATGGACTTACAGTTAACTTTAATCTTGGCTGACTGAACATGTTTGATTTACGGCCGAAGATATCGTTCCTAATTGAGGTTTTGTTTGAAAATACATTTACCTATAACACTATTTTTTCCCAATACAGAACTCGAAATATTGTTTATGTTGATTACACTTTCGTGAATTTTGTAAAAGTAAAGTTTTCAGTTAAAGATAGAATTAGAAAGTATTCCTTTGAGTTTTTAAAATATGGTTCTTTTAGTAACTTAGCTGGTCAAACAAAAGTTTGCTTAGAGAAAACACAAAAAATAGCATAAAATGTCATAAAACATAAGAGTGAGGAAATATATATATAAATATTAGATGTACGTTATCACTTTACATACCTAATTATTTTGACCGTTCCTGTTCTTAATCTCAAAATTTTATAAAGAACAAACTTAAAAAGAACGCGTACTATTTCGCGTGCGTTACAATTATAAATCTGTAATTAGACACCTTAGGTGGTAGTTAATCCTACTGTACCTATAATTTAAAGCATGTTATTATAGGATACGACTTATGTCCAACAATTATAAATCTGTAATTAGATACAGTAGGATTAACTGCTAACTAAGGTATAATTTAAAGCATGTTATTATAGGAATACGACTTATGTCCAACAATTATAAATCTGTAATTAGAGACCTTAGTTAGCAGTTAATCCTACTGTACCTATAATAACATGCTTTAAATTATATACGACTTATGTCCAACAATTATAAATCTGTAATTAGACACCTTAGTTAGCAGTTAATCCTACTGTAACCTATAATAACATGCTTTAAATTATATACGACTTATGTCCAACAATTATAAATGTGTAATTAGACCTTAGTTAGCAGTTAATCCTACTGTACCTATAACATGCTTTAAATTATATACAACTTATGTCTAACAATTATAAATCTGTAATTAGAGACCTTAGTTGGCAGTTAATCCTACTGTACTTATAATAGCATGCTTTAAATTATATATGACCCATATCCTCACAGTGATATACGATGGGGCAGTTTGGTCATTTTTATTGTTATTATACATGGAACTTTTTAGAGTATAAAATGCTTTGCTTCAGAGATTTTGCTCATGTACATTATTTTACTGAAATAACGTCTAGCCAAAAGTGTAGTTTGTGTAGTTTAAATAACAACAATTCAGAAGTTTTAACCACATTTCATCATCTGTGGTTTTAAACCACTAAGCAGTGACAAACTTTTAAATTTTATGAATGCTTTATGGATAAATGTGTTTCACTTCATTCAATTAAGAATCACAACTATATAACACATATTTTAGTAACATTTCTTTATTTAAGTCTTGGATTCCCACACTGCTTAGAGCAAGAAAGAAAAGTGTTTTATAAGTGTTTTCAAAGTGCTTCCATATTCTGAATGGGAAATATTATAAAACAAGCATTTACGTTTACATGAACATGCAACCTTGTTGCAATAAAATGAAATCTAAGACCACTTGTATAACTTTAACAATATTTTTTTTAAAACTACATGTCTGTTGGATACATTATACTAAGTCTACTGTAAACTATGACTGAATACCTGGTGGATATATTTATGAGCAGAACAGAAAAACATTGTTAAAGATCTGCCCACATTTATGTAGATAAATGTTTAGAATAAGACAGGTGTTAAAGTTTGTATTTTATTGAAAACTTCAATGATACAACTAATGATGATTTATATGAATTTGTCTTCAGTTTAAAGATAAGATTTGACTTTTCAAGTAGCTAATGGATAACTGAACAAACAGTATTTCTAAGTAACTATTACTGAAATCTCACATTCAAACTTATACTGGTAAACAATGGTTTGGAATGTAGGATTTTCTTGTTCACATCTTAAAGACCAAAACAAAGATAGAATTTGAATATCTTTTATGATTATGATGAAATTTATACAAGTAGCATGGATTAGGATGTTAAAGTGAAGAACTCCAAAAACTAATCACACAATTTTGCTTGTGGAATATGGTACAAAATTTTTTTTACAAGGAAAATACCAAGACCAAATGGGTGTTAAATCTACGTTAACACCAATCATAAAACTGGAAAGCAGAAAACCAGTATAAATATTTAACATTTTAATTACAGGTTGACAAGAGGCTTCATTCATTTTGATGTCATCATGGTGACAAATTCTGCAAGAAAGAAATTAATTACAACATGATAATTTGTCATAATAAATATTATTAATATTTTTTTTACAAATGCATTAATTATCAAGCTAATTAAAGAAAAATAATTGTAAGCTATTTGTTTTGGCATCAGCTGGTAATGTGGAATGAATATTAGAATAAACCAAAGAAAACTTAAAATCTTAACTTTAAGCCTTAAAAACATGTTATTCAGATGTATTGAAGACTGGGCAATAACAAAATAACACCAAAAAATATAATTCATGTTATTGTTACAAGTTTCCTAAAGTGAATGGTGACATATCACTTCTGAAATACCTCCATCTAAAAAACATCTTTCAAAAGCACTCCGGTTGTAGGATTTTGTACTTTTACTTCCCAATACTAGATATTCCAGAGCTGCGGAGTAACCCCCCCTTCCAACCATACAACACTAGATATTCCAGAGCTGTGGAGTAACCCCCTATTCCAACCGTACAACACTAGATATTCCAGAGCTGTGGAGTAACCCCCCCTCTTCCAACCATACAACACTAGATATTCTAGAGCTGTGGAGTAACTCCCCTCTTCCAACCATACAACACTAGATATTCTAGAGCTGTGGAGTAACCCCCCCTTCCAACCATACAACACTAGATATTCTAGAGCTGTGGAGTAAACCCCCCCTTCCAACCATACAACACTAGATATTCTAGAGCTGTGGAGTAAACCCCCCCTTCCAACCATACAACACTAGATATTCTAGAGCTGTGGAGTAACCCCCCCCCTTTCCAACCATACAACACTAGATATTCTAGAGCTGTGGAGTAAACCCCACCCCTTCCAACCATACAACACTAGATATTCTAAAGAGAAAAAGTAGAAGCAAGTTGTTTCCAATTAGAAAATTTAACCTATTTTGAAAAGTGTTTTTTTTTAAAGGTGGTACTTTTGATACTGAAGAAACCAACACTGATAGTTGAATCACACTAGTATATAAATATATACACACACAAGTCATGGAAGTGCAATGTATATGAAACTGTTTGAACTGAAAAATCAACAGCCCTGAAAAAACAATGACAAAGTTAGCAACCCACTTTGAAGAAAGATAACTAACCAGACTTATTTACTACAACAATTCCATGATACAATGAAAGCATCCAGTATTCTTTCCATATTATTAGTAATACTGATAATAATAATAATAAAAAACACGTTTCGTGAGGACTAAGTGGAGACACAAGAATTCATCTAAAAACACTGTGGTTGATAGATGGAATTTTCCTAGTAAACAAAAGTCGAGGTTTGTAGACAATGTTCTGAAACATGTAGCATTAACTTAAGTATTTTTTATTAATTGTTTAAGCTTCGAACATCATTAAATGAAACATACCATTCTCTATGTTTTGTAGAAGTATGATCTTGAAATGTTGTAGAACAATCAGAGATAGAATACCTTGAATAGTACATAATCTGACAGTAAAAACAACAGTTCCAACAGAATGTAAAACACATCGTGTGTGTGAAACCTCAGTTTAAACTATATGAATTAAGCCTTTATCAGTAATTAAATTTTCTTCAACTGATATGGTAATACTGTGTAACTTTTGAACTTTAGTAGTTGTTTAAAGCAGACTCAAAGTTATCAGCTCTAGGTGCAATTTTTATCACCTGACCTGAAGTGCTAGTAAATAAACACCTAAGAAATTTAAAACAAATTTACCAACATCTAAAGATTAGCAAATCAGGGTTACACACACTAGGCGAAGAACCAAAATCCAGGACTTTTCAATTTTCCAGAATTCCAAAATATCTTGACCTTAATTAAATACAATTATTTACTCAAAAGCTAAAAAAACTTTCATTAAGTGGATGTGTTACAATAAACCAGTGTTTTAAATTCTCAGGGAAAACATCAGAACTAATGAGCCTTCTATGAAAACCACTAAGAACATTATCCTGATGGTCAACATACATTCTTTAGTAATACTCTAAAAGTATGTTATTGAAGACAATTTGTTCCTGCAATATTCCATGTTCCAAAGAAAAATAAAAAAATTCATTGAATTATAGTTTGATAAAATACAAATTGAAAGCTCACCATTCTACCAAAGTTAAAATATTTGTTGTTGCATTCCAATTATGTATTTTTCTTGGCCTCAGCACCAACTTGAACAAATTTTAGTAAATGAGATGTCACATAAACAGAGCCAAGCAGTGTACTGTTTTTTTTAATTATAATAATCTGTTAAAGTCTAGTATTACTTTGGTGGTCTCCAAATAACTAAAATGGTTAAATTAAAAATTTGCAACTGGAACACTCAAGCAAAGGGTCAGTTATAACACTACTTGTCTTACTAATCTTTTAAAATTCTTTGAAGAGGTTACTGCTTATGTAAATAAGGATTTGGTATACCTGGATTTTTAGAAAGCATTAGAGAAGGTTCTACATAAAAAATAAAATAAATTACCTCTAGGTGTAGGGGACAGGTTGGCTCATTAAATTGAAAACTGGCTGGATGGAGGGTTGTATAAACAGTTCAGTCAAATTGGATTAATGTCACAAATGGGGTACCTCAGGGCTCAGTGTTAGGGCCTTTGCCCCTTTTGATTTGCATCAAATTAAACTTGATGGTATTAAGGTTTTAGACGGTGTTGTCCGTGTTATGGATGCTGCTGATTTACAAAAGAATGTGGGTCATTTGATGAGTTGGGCAAATAAATTGCAGATGGTTTTTAATTATAATAAATGCAAGGTAATGCATGGGGTCATCATAATTTTAACTGCAAGTGTAATTTTCAACGATAACAGTGTATTATGGAAACACATTATCTTAGTGTTCTGGTTGATCGATCAGTCTCTTAAGCCATCCGTGTGTTGGTAGTGGTAGGGCAGATAGGATTTTAGGTTGTATCTACAGAAATATTGAATACAAGTCTAAAGAGGTTATAATTTCATTGTACAGGTCACTGGTTAGGCCACATTTGGAGTATTGTGTTCAGTTATGGGCTCCTTACCTTAGGAAAGACATTAAATTGTTGGAAAGGGTTACTAGAATGGGATACAAAGATTGTCATACAAATGAAGTATACAATCATAAAGAGTTTTGCAAGGCTTAAGAAAAAAGTCAGGACTATAATTATGGTGGATTACTCAAACATGTTTACTTCTAGAAACATATAATCAAACTAATCTTTTATCACTTTGTTCTGACCTCTACATGGAAGCCTATATTACATATCACAAGCCTACGGTCCTCACGAGAGTTATATACATAAAACCATGAGAAACAATGACTGGTTAAGATCAATAAAATAACACTTATATTGAAGTTATATGGTTCAAACTGGGGCCCATTTTGTTCAAAAATATTTAAACTTTCCTAAGAGTGCTTTATTATTTCCTTAAAAATTTACGTTAAAAACTAATATTCTCATTTAGAGTGCACTAAAACCAATCTAATGTTATGACTTGAAATTTTTAAAAATGAACTATAAAAGATGAAAAACTGATTCATTAAATTTCAATTATGAATTACTTAAAAAAAGTTTCAAAGAGTGTATACAAGTCTTTTCTTTGGATGCACCAAACCATGCACTGTAGACTTAAACCCTTTTAAATTGAAATTATATCAAAAGAGAAATGCATACCTTCATAATTTACTTGCCCATCACCATCAATATCTGCTTCTCTAATCATTTCATCTACTTCTTCATCTGTTAATTTCTCTCCAAGGTTCGTCATAACATGACGAAGTTCAGCTGCACTAATGAAACCATTACCATCCTTGTCAAATACTCTAAAAGCCTCTCTAATTTCCTCTTCACTATCTGTATCCTTCATCTTTCTTGCCATCATTGTGAGGAATTCAGGAAAATCTATAGTACCATTTCCTAGAAATAAACCAATGAAACAACAATGAGGACTGAAAGAAATACGTAGCTCAGACCACTTGGGTCTTGCTAAGAGTACACATTAAAATTAAAGTACCAAAATTATTAATCCCAACCATTAACTAACTCATAAGGTAAAATAACTAATTTATTTAACTAATATCTAAAAATGTAAACATGTTTTCTTCTTCAACAGTATAATGAATTCTGTACAGAATGTAGTACAGTTTTCCAGATCTAGTATTTTTTTTTTTAAACGATGACTCACATTTCAGGAAAATCCTGCTGGAAGCCATAACTTATGAATCTTTGCAATATATAAACACACTAAAATATTCTACCAATCTTAAGTCCTTGACCTACCTGCTAAAGAAACCTAATCAATGTAGTACGAGTGACTAATTAAAACCGATTAGTTATTAATAGATGCCTAGAAGAGTAGTATCAAATAAAAAAACGTCCACTATTTTACACACCATCTGCATCAACTTCATTAATCATATCTTGTAACTCTGCTTCGGTTGGATTCTGGCCAAGTGACCTCATCACGGTTCCTAGTTCCTTAGTTGTGATTGTCCCGTCTCCATCTTTGTCAAAAAGAGAGAAAGCCTCTTTGAACTCTGTGGAAGAAAAAAAAAATTTAATGAATATAATTTTTAAAAACAGCTGCAACTTAAGTCTAACTTGGATAACCATAAATAATTTATAGTTAAAGTATGCTATATACTCATACGACACTGAAATCAACCTGCCATCAGTACAGCTAATTAAATATACTTTAATGCATTGTTTCATGAACCGAGTACTTATTTTGGCTGTAAGCAGTATAACCAAGAGTACTAATGATACACAGTCAATAATCTTTTATTGTATTACAATATTAATGAAAAAAAACATTTTTTTTTAAAAACAGTATACCAAACAAATTTTGTTATGCTGTCTTCAACATCTAACTTACTATGAATCATTTCTACAGGCTCACTCTGAATGTAAATATATAAGTTGATTTGCCTTTATGCATAACCTACTAATTTTAAATTAAACATTTCTCTGGAATAGTTCCTACCAATCAAGACAATGGGTTGTGTTATTGTTATAAAACATGGGTGGGAGTTTCAAACAATTACGTTGCCATCAATGATAGTTTAAAGTTACACTTTAAACCAGTATAGAGAAACATTTCTTATAGTTCATTAATTTATGGTACTGTCAACTACAGTGTAAGCTAAAAGGTTTAGTATAAAGTTTAAAACAGCTGTTGATGCAAGATTTGGAAATACGTTGTTTTATCTTCAATCACTAAGTAAAAACTTAATGAACTAACAATCCTTAATTCTGCACTAATGCCTACCTTCCCAGTTTAAATGTCATGGAATGAAAGTTAAAATGAGTCAGTTTTTACAATGCCCCTGATGAAAGTCACCTAAATTCTCATGAATGGAAAGCCCTATTTTGTATCAATCAGATGTTCAAAGCAACACAAAAGGGTAGTTTCATTAAAACAATGTATACAAGGAAAGATCACTCATTTACACTTTAATATTCCATAAGAAATGCTGCAACAAAAAATATAAGATAAAAGAAATATACTATTATATTTTAATCAACTACAAGATAAAGACAAATTTAAATAATCTTTTATTGAGAACTACTACTATTTGTATGGCTACTTGTAAACATGTTTATTATAGTATGGCACATTTAATTTCATTAAACTACAGTAAATAACAATTTTACTCCTTTCTCAAGTTTTGTAAAGACACCTAACAAAACAAGATAAAATGCTTATAAATGCCCGTTTTCTAAAATGAGACTAGCCGTTATAGAAGCTAAAAAATCACCAAAGCGTTAAAAACAAGATTAGAAAAAAAATCTCCGACAACTTTCTTGGCACTTTTGCACTTGAATACATAAAAGTACGACTCGTGTATGAAATTCATACCAACATTTGAACATTCACTTGTAAACATGCCCATAATATGGTCAAAGAAATATAGCAATCTTAGTGTGGGAAATTTACGTTATGCGATACGACAAAATACACGTGGCTGACTTTCCATGCTATGCCTATTTCCATGCACACAAAGGTAAACATTACAGCCACGGTTTTCTTAGGTTTAAGTAGAGGTTTAGGTTAGTGAAAGAAACTTATACATTATTGACGGTATGAAGCTTCAGTGGCCAGTTTTTATGTTTGATTTTTAATGAAAGAAACTGGTCTGTGGACAAAATATGGAACTGCTGTAATCTGCTTTTGTATCCAAACAGCAGATATTATCCAGGCAACAGCAAAAATACTTGGGCGACTTGATAAAGTCCAAAGACCACAAGGGAAACACTGCTGTTCTTTACCTGCAATCTGTTCCTCAGTCAACTGATCTGCCTGCAGGAAAATAAAATAAAGACCACATAAATAAAATATAAAAATTCTCACTAATTCTTTGTATAATATTATCATTGTATTGTGATTTCACAACAATTTACATGAAAGATCGTAATATTTGTTACAAGTTAACAGGCACTGTCATGTTAAAATAATATTATAATATAGTGTAAAAACGTTAAGGTAACAGTTCCATGGTATGTGTAATATTAGCTGCATTCTAAATCTAATAAGGATTGATACATTTTTTTATATAGATAAGTAATGTAGAAGCATCAACACATATCTTATCAACTTAATTTAAATAAGTTTAATGTTAGCAGTTATTAATTTTAATATTTTGGTTCTAACAAAACTCAATAAAAATATAAAATAAACTTTGTAACATAACCTTAATAATATCACATGTTCCAAGTTTTAGCATTATATATTTATAGTTTATGCTTCCAACGGCAACAGGTCATTCTAACTGTCAGTATCAGACTAAGCCAAATTTATCATTACTGACATTAGCTGACGTTTCAATAAAGGCAATAACTTAAGTACTAGCTAGTCTAACCCTAAGAACCATGAGTAAGATTTACTTCACTAACAATTGCTTGGGTTTCTGTTAAGGCTTAAGCGTAATACAGACTCATTTTAGTTTTAAATTTTATTTTAGAGTTTATCGTTACAACTTACACGGAGTAACTCAGTAAGTCCCAAACCTAAAAAAAAGTTAGTTTTTACAGAAAACTACACGAGTTATATGTGCTCTGTACACCAAGGAGAATCAAGCCCCATAGTTACCGCTCAAAATTAACACTAACAGTTAGGCTAATCTGAGTTATCATCAACTTTTTTAAACTGTTCTACTCTCAGAGTCTAACTTGAGTTCAGACGTATCGCCGGTGGTAACTTTTAGGTTATAAATTAATTGAAATTACGGAGCTACTAAAAGTGAATATTAGTTATTCAAGCAGTAAATTTAATCACGAGGAAATTACAGGCAATTCACCAATAATTTCGTGATAAAATATTGTATAAACACATACCATTATTTTCAGCGATATCACTTCAGCCTCAATGAAACCAGTCACTCTCGATCGTCTTGAGTTCACAACTTCACACAATTCTAAATCGAACTACAGATGCCACTCAGTTCTATGTATTCCTACACGACAGTGAGTTTCAACAGTTAAAACACAGTTAATATTGAAGAAGTCTCGACACAGAAAACCCTCTCAATACTTTGTACTTCAACGCACACAGCAATTTCTAGTGTATATCGTCCCTCTGTTATGTATTTGAATGAAACAGGGAATTTTATTTCAATGCGGAGAACCCTAGTGGTGACAAACTTATAGGTGCGCCACGGCTTACTGTTCGCGGCGAACACTACAGAACAGCTTCTTACTTAAGAAACACGATTGGTTCCATAGTACCTGCAATGCGCCTGTACTAAACCTGATCTAATGCAGATCTAGACTTAGAAGCAGTGGTAGAGTTTGCTGTTCATTTTAGTGTTTGTAATGTTTAAATAGTGTTTTAGTTCTTAATATTCTTTAAAACATGTTTTTCTATATAAATTGAATATCATCTCATCATGTTATGGTTTTTTTTTCTAATTAAGCACAAATAGGATGCATTGTCCGCAATTTGTAAGGATGACACTGTCCGAAAACTGGCCTCCGCTTACTTAGCTTGATGTTGGATCAAAAGCTAGAGTAAAAAAATATATGAAATGTTCTGATTTAAAAAGTAAATCATATCATCTGTGATTGATACTATTTGAAACATTCATTTTTATATTAACAAATTAATATGCTTGAGAAGATGATAGTGATATTATAGAACAAAATAGTCTAGTATGTGCAATACATGTACGACTGTAAGAACGTGTTGACGTGTAATAATACTATTAATAGGCACTTAACATTCTCCCACAAACGAATGCAACGAATATAAAAAATTGTTCACACGTCTTGTGAGAATCCTATCAAGAGATACCCTTTACACTACTTTAATTGTGATTATCTGAGGTTTCAAATCTTGAACTTTGTTTCGTTGTTTTGAATATTTATTTAACTGTATATCAATAAATGTACAATTGGAATAACAAAGATTTTATTTAGAGAATATGTGAAAATTTTAGTTTTGATATAGTCCTAATTCTGTTGTGGTACATTAACCATAGTTCACGTAGAATGTAACCTCGCTAAAAACCGGGTTTCGATCCTTATGGTGGGCACAGCGCCGCTAGCCCATTGTGTAGCTTGGCGCATAACAACAAACAAACATTTTGAAAGAAAGAAATTCTACTGATTTGAACATGAGATTCAGTGTTACGTCACTTCCTGTAGAGGAAATTATTTGTCAAACGTCATTCAAGACGTAATCGTTGCTGAAAGTTGGGCAAGCTTTTTTATGATGAAATTTTCTGTAAGGAATAAACAACTGTAACAAATATATAATAAAATGCTGCAACAGTTAAGTAAGGTTTACTTTTTGCGAAAAACATACACTTATGAACCTATATCAACAATAATTATTCAGGTAAGTATACATGCTCAAAGACCAAATCTCTTAATGGGCGAAAAAAAACAACTCAGTATTGCTTGGTGGCTCTTTCAAAACGATAAGAAAACCAAATAGTTTTTTAGTTTCTTCTGCCTCAAAACGACCACAAGACGTTTAGTTGTGTACTCAAAGACTTCAAACCGAAGTGCTTCTAAATAAAACAGATTTTGGGCTTGTAGCCGTTTTAGTTGAAACACGTATTAGATGTCACTTTCATTATCGTTTTTACTTAAATAATTGAGTTTTCTGAAAATTATCATGAAGTCACAAGATAGAGCAGGTTGCTTAATTTAAGTAACTTCAAGAATATGTGATTTAGTATGTAATTTATTAACTGAATAATATTTTGCTACTGTCAATATGATTTTTCATAATTGCCTTACTGATATAATTAGATATTGTGAGAGTGGTTGTTCTTTTCATTTTACGACATTAAAGAAAAATTCCATAAATATATTAAAACATTTTGTTAAGTTAGAATAAGGTAACCTGACACTAATGTCCTTGATTTCTGGGTATGGTGACGGGATGAGGAATGTTGTTCCTATTTCCAAAAAAACGCACCCAAAATACCCTTAAATTTCGTTTCTTATATGTAACATGAAGTCCGCACCAGGAATAAACATCTAAATAGTCTTAATAATTATTAGCTTAGGTATAGGATCGTTATATGATGACAGGTGGCGCAATCGCACAGAGAAAAAACAATAAAATCCAAAACTGATACACTGATCAGAGAAAAATCAACTGGCACTAATACAGATATATTTTCTAATACGGCTTGCCCATAGAATTATTTGATTACGGGTACGTTTTATATATATATATATATATAATGTATATACAAGTGTCTCAGAATTATTAAAACACGCGTATCTCAAACTTATGTTATAAGAATTCTTGTTACTTGTTTGTTTCGAATTTTGCGCAAAGCTACACGAGAGCTATCTGCGCTAGCCGTCCCTAAATTAGCAGTGTAAGACTAGAGGGAACGCAGCTAGTCATCACCACCCACCGCCAACTCTTGGGCTACTCTTTTACCAACGAATAGTGGGATTGACCGTCACATTATAACGTCCCCACGGCTGAAAGGGCGAGCATGTTTGGTGGGACGGGGATGCGAACCCGCGACCCGCAGATTGCGAGTCGAGCGTCCTAACCACCTGGCCATGCCGGGCCAATTCTTGTTACAACGAGTCGTAGAAGCAATTTAATTGCTATGATGTTTATGGTTGTTTTGAGACAGCCAGAAACGGAACAATTTGTTTTCAGTTTCTGGTTGTTTTGAGATAGCCAGAACCCGAACAATTTGTTTTCAATTTCTGGTTGTTTTGAGATATCCAGAACCCGAATATTTTTTCAGCTTCTGGTTGTTTTGAGATAGCCAGAACCCGATTTTTTTATTTTTTTTTTATTTCAAGTTATGGATGTTTTGAGA
>NW_013667628.1:76172-93731 GCF_000517525.1 Limulus polyphemus
TTTTTTCAGCTTCTGGTTGTTTTGAGATAGCCAGAACCCGAACAATCTTTTTTTCAGTTTCTGGTTGTTTTGAAATAGCCAGAACCCGAGTATTTTTTCAGCTTCTGGTTGTTTTGAGATAGCCAGAACCCGATTTTTTTATTTTTTTTTATTTCAAGTTATGGATGTTTTGAGATAGCCGGAACCCGAACAATTTTTTTTATATTTCAACTTTTGGTTGTTGTTTTTGTTTGTTTGTTTTTCGTACAAAGCAACTCAGGGGTTATCTCTTTAACCGTCTCTAATTTAGGTCGACTAGAGGGAAGGCAGCTAGTCAACATTACCTTCCACTAACTCTTGGGCTACTCTTTAACAACGAAATATGGGATTGACCGTCACATAATAACGCCCCCAAGAGCATATTCAGTGATGAGATTCGAACCCGCAATTTGCGAGTCGAGCGCCCGAAACACCAGGCCATACAAGGCTTTCTGCAATGTGTTGCTGGATTCGAGTTGTTTTCTTCCCTTATGAAAAGATTCCATGAGTTTAGTCATTAAGCCTAATATGTATACGCGCAACATAACATCAAATAACGTTCTAAATTATTTGTTTTATTATTTGATCTGGTTTAGTAGTTAGCGTGGCCATACTGTCAATCCAAGAATTCATTACTCGAGTCTAGTTGCTGCGCAAACACATTCCACACTTCGGACCGTGAGTGTGGTATAATATTGACTATCAAATCCCACTATTCGGTCAGATAAAAGAAGCCTGGGAGCTGTAGTAACCGCTGCCTTCCCCTCTGGTCTACCAGTTCAAAATTAGGGTCGGCTCTGCGCTTGTGTTGTTTCGCACAAAAAAATCTAAAAACAAACACACGTAATATTATTGTTATTCTAACGAGTAACTGACATAAAATTATTTAATATGAAAAAATATACTTCCTTCGACAACGTGACTAACTCGTTTGAACAAATCTAACTGATAAGTAGCTTTGGGCTAAACATTTACACTATTGTTGGTTTTCAGACTGCTCAATACCGGTGAGGTCCACATAATTTTATGTCTTTACCTGTTACAACACTGTGTAAAAAAAACTGACCAATAACATCAGGTAAAATGATTAATTTTCTATGTAAAAGATACAAGCGACTCTTAGCAGTAATGAATGAGATTAATTGCAATATTGATATTATTTTTGTCGAAGTTTTTTCTTTTATATGACTCGTATGCTGTTAGCAGTGACGTAGTAGAAATAATTTTCAGAGGTTGGAGGGCTTGTGAGCAAATCAACTGATGACTTTTATAGTAACGAAACGTAAGAAAGCTATACAAATGATCTTTTCTGAAATTTGGGAGAAGAGTAATGGGCAGTAGCCTCCCCTGGATATATTTATGGTTATTAGGAACCATATAAGGCACAAAGTAATGGATTTTCTTGCATATATAGTTCATAAAATCTTGTTTAAAAAGTCGAATCACATTGGTAGTTCTAGAGTTTGTACTTTTGTTGATCACAGGTGAAATGATCAACCAGACTGATCTTGTTAAATCTGCAGTTATTTAGAAAACATTAGAAATTTAAATAGAAATAAAATCATCTGGTATTAGATATAGTGTAATAGTGTCGATATATATGATAGTAGATATAGTGTAATAGTGTCGATATATATGATAGTGGATATAATGTAATAGTGCCGATATATATGCTAGTAGATATAGTGTAATAGTGTCCATATATGTGATAGTAGATATAGCGTAATAGTGTCGATATACATGATATTAGATATAGTGTAATAGTGTCGATATATATGCTAGTAGATATAGTGTAATAGTGTCGATATATATGCTAGTAGATATAGTGTAATAGTGTCGATATATGTGATAGTAGATATAGTGTAATAGTGTCGATATATATGCTAGTAGATATAGTGTAATAGTGTCCATATATGTAATAGTAGATATAGTATAATAGTGTCCATATATGTGATAGTAAATGTAGTGTACTAGTGTCCATATATGTGATAGTAGATATAGTGTAATAGTGTCGATATAAATGATAGTAGATATACTGTAATAGTGTTGATATAGTGTACTAGTGTTCATATATGTGATAGTAGATGTAGTGTACTAGTGTCCATATATGTGATAGTTAGTAGATATAGTGTACTAGTGTCCATATATGTGATAGTTAGTAGATATAGTGTACTAGTGTCCATATATGTGATAGTTAGTAGATATATTGTACTAGTGTCAATATATGTGATAGTTAATAGATATAGTGTACTAGTGTCGATACATGTGATAGTTAGTAGATATAGTGTACAAATGTCCATATATGTGATAGTTAGTAGATATAGTGTTTAAATGTCCATATATGTGATAGTTAGTAGATATAGTGTTTAAATGTCCATATATGTGATAGTTAGTAGATATAGTGTTTAAATGTCCATATGTGTGATAGTTTAAGATGTTAAAAAGTTCCTTACTAACAACAACTAGTAGGTCAACCCATTTATCCCAGATGGTGTTCACGAGGTCTAGGGTTCGATTCCAACACAGTGAGAAAATTAGATCACCTCAAATGCATAAGGCGATAAAAGCAAACCATTTGTATAAGAAAGACTTAGTTTCCCTGTAAAAGCATCTTCTTTGCATACTTTCCAATGCGAACTTGATTAGTTGTACGTGAAACAAAGAAATCATGGAAAGGATCATTTTGATGTGTGAAGATGATGGAGACTGCTCAATGGAAGGTCAAAATGAAAACATAAATATAATACTGATAATGTTGTAAAAGTATATTTGGTGATCAATACGACCTAGAAGAGGAAATATTTATTTGCGCTTAAGATTATTAAGTATTTGTTGTTAGTGTAAAACATCAGTAACCTTGTTTATTTGGCCAGAACGCTTGTGTGTCCACTGATAGCAAGTACGTTAAACGTATCAATCAGAAAGTGGCAGTAAATTGCTTTCTTGTGACGTAGTTTGTTGACGTAGTCTGTTGTCTTGGGACACACTTTGTTGTCTTATACTGTATTTTGTTGTGTCTTATTTCGTTGTCTTGTGACATAGTATTGTCGTACTTTGTTGTTTTGTGACGTAGTTTGATGTATTGTGTTGTACTTTGTTGTTTTCTGACGTAACAGTATACACGAAACGATACTGTTGTAATTTTAATGATAGTTTTAAACTTTATCTATACATCTAGTACAAAATTGTGTGATTGAACAGGATTTAAAACTCTCACTTATCTAACTAACAAAAACTATAAACTCTAACCAACACCTTTCTTAATTAAACTGGTATAGTAAAATTGATGAGACAAGAGTTGTTGGTGGGTAGTGTTGACTATCTAACCCTCTAGTTTATCAGTACAAAATTAAGGACGAACATGTGCAAACAGATCTCGTGTAGCTTTGCGCGAAATTCTGAAAAAACAAACAAACAAAACTTAACATGTAAGAATGATAGCACATAAAACAAATTGAAATGGAAGACAGTAGATATGATTAGATATAACAGAGGTTACTTATTTGAATTAGGTGATGTAAAATATACCTTCCGGTGGCTCAGTGGTTAGTCTGAATGCTTGCTTATAACGCTAGAAATCGGGTTTCGATAGCTACGATGGGCGCAGTACGGATAATGCATTGTGTAGCTTCATGCTTAACAACAAAATAAACAAATAAGTATAAAATATAAAATTATAACCTTTTGTGAAGCTTATAATTATGACATGGAATTTATTCGTAATATAAATCTGATATCGATATTGTGATACAAGTCAGTATTTTGATTTTAAGTCTGATATCGCTATTGTGATTTAAGCCTAATATCGATATTGTGAGGTAAGTCAGTATTTTGATTTTAAGCCTGATATCAGTACTGTGATTTAAGCCTAATATCGATATTGTGATACAAGTCAGTATTTTGATTTTAAGTCTGATATCGGTACTGTGATTCAAGCCAATATCGATATTGTGAAGTAAGTCAGTATTTTTATTTTAAGCCTGATATCGGTATTGTCATTTAAGCCTAATATCGATATTGTGATGTAAGTCTGATATGAGTAATAAAACGCCAATCTGAGTAAAGTAAACATTAAAATTTCTTGTTAGTACTGTGGAATCAACTTTAACGGTTTAGAATGAATTAAACCAATGATTCCAGTGGTGTAGGTATAAACTAGAGAAAGTAAAACAATGTCATGGGAATGTGTTTTTATTGGATCGTAGTACCCTAGTGGTGAAACCGGGAAACAATGGAGTTCGATACTAGGTGTTTGAAAACTTATTTTGTGATTGATGATAAGAGTTAGATGCAAGTCAACAACTTCGAAACGTTTTAGTCGACTGAACAACAAGTTTCTATTATATACAGACAGAAGAACTACAGAGAAGATGACATAATTAGCTCAACATCTCGATGAAAGGCCTCAAAAATCTGCCACACTACAGAAGAAAAAACATTAAAAATATACATATCTATAGTTTATTTTCTAACTGTTAATTAATATATTATCCCCCTATCACACACAATACAGCCTTGTAGTTAAACTCATCAAAAGTTTCTTTAACGGAAATAACTTTAGAAACACCTACACAAAGGGACACTCTAGACGTATTACTCAGTTTAAAGTAGCAGACGTTCCTTATCCTTGTTGTAATGGCTCTTTTTATCTAAGTTCATATTTGTAACTTATCGTTTTCACGTAACATGCATTTAAAATGGTTGATATTATAAAGTTTACCCATATAGTTAGGGACTTATTACATTAGCCCATCATTTTGGGCCTACGGACTGCTCCTGCCCTATGTCCCGATGTTCTAAACTCTGTGCTAATGTAGAAAAAACAGCTTCGTCTCAAAACCAGGTTGAGTTTGTTTGTTTATAATTAAGCACAAAGCTACACAATGGGCTGTCTGTACTGTGCCCACCACGGGAATCTAAACCCTCTTTCTAGCGTTGTAAATCCGCAGACATTCCGCTGTGCCAGTGGGGGCCCAGGTAGAGGGCAGTCCATCGGATAATATTTAACACTAGATGCAACTTTACTTAAAAAAGCAAAAACAAACACCATTTTGTTTGTTGGGTAATTGTTTGAGTAAATCGTAATAACATTTCGCTTATTTTTTGCAGAAGTTATTTTAATATTTAGTATACATCATTTATTTTATTTAGCAGCACGTGACACTAACTTGTTGAGTGTATTTCATCTCTAATGACACCATTTTTACGGCCACCCCTGTATTCTATCCTTTGTCCACAAGGTGTGAGTCATCGTTTACGGTTTTCTCCGCGAAAACCGGTGGTCTGTGTTGTCGCATTGCGCTCGACTGCCGCGTTAGAAGCAGGTTGTCTCCAGCTGAGGGATTTCACTGCAACACGAGGCGCAATCCCCTCGTTTTACTGCATGCGGCACGTGCAGCTTCCAAACATCTGTCGTTCTTAATTACATATCCAAGCACGTGGAGGAAAAGAAGTAGTCAAGAGTGCAACAGTTTTCTCTGCTTTTGTTACAGCAGCGAAACACGCGAGGCTAATAAGACGTCGTCTGTATTTATTGACGTAGAAACCGACGACTGAAATGTACTTAAGGCTAACAGTAAAAATATCACTAGATAAAACCACTTCTACTCGTAAACACTAAAGCCATTAAATAAGTTGGGTCCATCACTATTAACGATATTTCAGCCGAATCTAATAACAAAGCTCGAAATGTGTATTACCCGAAGTGCTTAATATCAATCTGTAGTGTATTCACTGTATGTGTGTTTCAGTAAAGTATATAACTGAGCTGACTACCTGTGTTTCAGTACACTATATAATTACACTATCTGTGTTTCAGTAAACTATATAACTGATCTGAGAATGTATGTGTTATGACTATCCGTGTTTTAGTAAACTATACAACTGATCTCAGAATGTATGTGTTATGACTATCTGTGTTTCAGTAAACTACACAACTAATTTGAGAATGTATGTGTTATGACTATCTGTGTTTCAGTAAACTATATAACTGATCTCAGAATTAACACAGATAGTCATAACACATACATTCTGAGATCAGTTATATACTTTACTGAAACACAGATAGCCATAACACATACATCCTCAGATCAGTTGTATAGTTTACTGTAACACAGATAGTCATAACACATACATTCTGAGATCAGTTATATACTTTACTGAAACACAGATAGTCATAACACATACATTCCGAGATCAGTTGTATAGATTACTGAAACACAGATAGTCATAACACATACATTCTGAGATGAGTTGTATAGTTTACTGAAACACAGATAGTCATAACACATCCATTCTGAGATCAGTTGTATAGCTTACTGAAACACAGATAGTCATAACACATCCCAGTAAACTATACAACTCATCTCAGAATGTATGTGTTATGACTATCTGTGTTTCAGTAATCTCTGCATCTGATATGAGAAACTATGTGCTTTGACTGTTTGTGTTTCTTTAAACTATATAACTGATCTGAAGATGTATCTGTACTGACTCTGTGTTTTACTAAACTATAGAAAAGTTCTGAGAAAGTATCTGTTCTGGCTATCTGTGTTTCAGTAATCTATACAACTGATCTGAACAATTACCTGTTTTAACTGTCTATAAACTTGTCGCAACAAGAAATTATCTATTTTCCCCCACAGATATCCCCCCAGAAATGACGGATACAAATGTTGTCGGTAGGATTTACAGAAAATCAGGTTTGTGCTGACAAATGGAATATTGAGGAACGCATGCAACATCATTTTGAAAAGTACGTTAGAAATTGATTGTTGCCCTGTCAGCACAGTAGAGAAGTAATTATTTGCCTATTGCCATCACATTAATTCTATCAATAATGATGTGAAAGTTATTTACTTAACAACAGTTTCCGTTGAAGACTTTATCTCCTATTTTGTGAAGAACTCCTGATCGTGTTTTAACATTAAATTACAGATTCTTCTTAGGTATTAATTTTGTTTATTTTTGTGACGACTTTGTGCCTATTCTCCTCTAGCTTATTTCCCGGTGGAATTTTAGAGTCCAGTCCGCCCCTGACTAGGTACGTTAGGTCAGTGTTTAACACCACTTTCTCGATAATTCAGTAGGGGCGTGGGTTGTCCCTCTGGTAAAACTAAGGATATCGGAGTTGGCCTGTAGGGTTCAAATCTTTTTATGTTTAAGTTAACCATACGTAATAAAAGTTAACATTTTAATTTTGAACAAATAAGAATTATCACGAGAATCACTGGGTGTAGCCTGGCATGCCCAGGTGGCTAGGGCGCTCGACTCGCAATCTGAGGGTCGCGGGTTCGTATCCCCGTCCCACCAAACATGCTCGCCCTTTCAGCCGTGGGGGCGTTATAATGTGACGGTCAATCCCACTATTCGTTGGTGAAAGAGTAGCCCAAGAGTTGGCGGTGGGTGGTGATGATTATCTGCCTTCCCTCTAGACTTTTATTCCTAAATTAGGGGGCAGTTAGCGCCAATAGCCCTCTTGTAGAAATTCAAAACAAACTGGGTGTAACTTTGTAAATGAACTCCAGTAGAAGGCAGCGCCATCTACATTATGCGAGTTTATTTTATTCCACAAGTACATTTTGGAGAGAAAGAAAATATTCTTACCAGTGAAACCTTTCAATGAAGAGCTTGATCCATGAGGAAGGAGATTATAAAACATTTATAGGAAACAAGAAACCTTTCATGACACGCAAGATCAATGTGATTGTACATGTTCAACCTTTGCTTTGCTTTATGTGTTGGAGCAACAAAAAAAGAAGCTATTGAAAGCACGAGGTACCTTAGAAGGGTCCTTTAACTCAGACATGCGTGGTTTTATAAAGCTCATCTACTGAGTAAACACAGATATTTGTCCTGTTAATTAGTTGTAAACTTTCGTTTGTAATGAGTTTTCGTCAGAGTTTATGTATGAATCTAGTTTTTCTATCTCAGTACGAAGTAGTTTGAACTAATAAACGAGTTTTTATGAATTAGAATACTCGGAATGGATTATACGGAAAAAAATTAGTTTCCAAAGTAGCACATTGTGACTTGAACACAAAGATCGAATAGCAGTAAAAGTTATTTTAACAACAAAAATACACTTTAACTACCGATTTGTGATTGGTTCAATTTTCTGATCGTCTCACAGTATTTCATTTTTATTATCAACTATTAAGTTTCTTTATTTTTTAACTCAGTCGCAGTTCCGGATAACAATAACGGTCATAATTTGCTTCCCTAACCACGCCCTCTGGCAGTTCCGGATAAAAATAACGGTGTTATATATTTCCTACCCACGGTGAGCAGATCAAAGGTAACCCACTTTCTAGCTTTCTGCCTAACAACAAGCAAACAAGAGAAGTTTATAATACTATAAATCGGGATTCGATACCCGAAATGGTCAGAGCACAGATAACCTATTTTAACCTTACAAACAATACATCAGTGCAAATTTTTACTTACAGTTTTTCTGTTTCTGAATTAAACGCTGGAATTAATCCAGATCCCCCCCCCCACGAGAGACACTGCGGTAATTCTGCAGGCTTATAACGCTAGAAACCGGGTTTCGATACCCGTAGTGGACACAGCGTAGATAGCCCATTCTGTAGCTTTGTGCTTAACTGCAAACAAACAAATAATCCAGATATGTCCTTTTGTTATAATGATGATGAGATAAACGATATAAATTGATATGATAAATATCTTTTTGACGTATCGCATTTGGTATATAAAGTCAGTTACATATATCGTATGAACGAATATCTTTAATAAACTTACGGGTTAGTTGTTTATGTTATTCGGTGAGAGATTATTAGGGGTCCGGCGGGTCGCGGGTTCGAATCCCCGTTCCACCAAACATGCTCGCCCTTTTAGCCGTGGGGACGTTATTATGTGAGGTCAATCCCACTATTCGTTGGTAAAAGGGTAACCCAATAGTTGGCGGTGGGTGTTAATGACTAGCTGCCTTCCCTCTAGTCTTACACTGCTGAATTAGGGACGGCGAGCACAGATAGCTCTCTTGGTACAAATTGAAAAAGTAACATAGTTCATGTTTACAGAAAATCGCAATTATTCTGTAAACAGTGCGAACATTACAGCTAAAAATAATAAGGCCATTCCATTGAACCCAAATGTATTAATAAACGACAGATACTGATACATGACTAAACTTAACCCTAATAATCTGTTTGTTTGTCTGTTTTGAATTTCGCGAAAAGCTAATGACTGAATAGCTTAGCCTAAGTTTTGAAGCAAACGAATTATTTCTCTAACACTATCTCACATGATAATGTTAGGAGATTTCTACATGATTCAATAGCTTAGCCTAAGTTTTGAAGCAAACGAATTATTATCGTTTTTCTCGTCTTTACTTATTTTACCCATAAATCCTTGGGAAAAAATTATTTACGAGGAAATACCTGCATAGTGTAGGTAAGGTCCAAAATAAGTCTAAGTTGACCATAAGAAAAAAAAAATAGTAGCTAGACAAAGTTATTAATGATTTAAATAATATTCGTTTGTAAATGTTATGTCTCTTTGTTCGTTTGTTAATTTCCCGTAAACTCCTTCTGAAAAATTTCAGCGATACAAGTCCTTTCTTAAATAAAACTAGTTTATTCTCTCTCAATACAACTTTGCAATACACTTAATTTCCACAGTCACTTTAACTTAAACACACGCTAGAATTCACAACGATTCACGCACTTTACTTACGGCTTCACTCGATTATTTGTCTCTATCTCCATGTCTGTTATTGAATTCTCTATCTGCCGTCACTTCTCGCCGGCTTATATACTATAAAAGCGCGAGTCTAGCAAACGCTCGAGCCTTCAGAACGTTCGAGATACTCATTACATGTTACCAGAGTCACGAGACTTCCGCTATCGTAACATAGAAATCTCCTAACATTATCATGTGAGATAGTATTAGAGAAATAATTCGTTTGCTTCAAAACTTAGGCTAAGCTATTGAGTCATGTAGAAATCTCCTAACATTATCGTGTGAGATAGTATTAGAGAAATAATTCGTTTGCTTCAAACTTAGGCTAAGCTATTGAGTCATGTAGAAATCTCCTAACATTATCGTATAATATAGTATTAGAGAAAGTTTTTAACCTAGAATTGCGTACAAACTAAATAATTAAACAAATGCTTATATATGCTGCACCAACTTAACTTAGTTAAGACGGCCTTTTCTTAAGAGCGATTTTAATCTACTTTCAATGATATTTTAATTTAGTTAAACAGAAGTAAATAACAACAATATTAAGCCTAATGATCGTGTTTAGAAATGGTTTACAAAAGTTCCAGACTGTTTGTCTACAGTCCAAATGAAACAATAAAGTTGGGTTCTAGAGTAAACCGCACTGAGTTCTAGAATACTCCATGCTATAACACAATGTCGATGAGACTTTGTTTTACAGATACCCGGCAGGACATTAGCCTCCTACCTACCTCTACATCAGGTAAACAGTCATAATTCCGAGTATTGGAACAGTGCCAAGCAAGATTATTCGAGTAGAGACTTAGCGATACGGCCTCAGCCATCCATCATTGCAATGTTAGAATGATAACAGTGGCAAATATCGACGTAGTATTTAATCTTTCATATACGCTGGTTGCAAATTTTGTTACTACAATGTACATTCACCCTTAACACACTTGACTCACGCAAGACACACCACAGATCAGTTACGGACGAAATAATTTTATCAAGTAGTTGTTGTTAATTGTGAAATAGGCCTATTGTAGCCTAGTGGTCAGTGTGCTTAGTCTATGAATCTGAGAGTCCATTGTCCGTGCCCCTTTGTTGTGAAATCTCGGTCTGCACTTTAAGGCCGTCTATGTGTTAAGAAATTAATGGTAAAATCCCGCTATTCAATCGGCTTAGCCTAAAAGTTGGCTGTAAATACTCTTCCCTTTAATTAGCCAGAATATCAGGCTATAATATCCTGGATTCTTACAAATTGAGTTTTTTAGTTTCATTAATATGAGGGACAAAATTTTGTTTTACACAAGTTGGGCATTTACGTTTATTTAATGAAAAGCCAAAAAAAAAAAAATCTGACCAGCAAGGTATTTGAATTGTGTTAATATGAGGTAACAAAGGTCAAATTTTAACCAACATTGCTATTTCCATTTTGTGACTAAATAGACAGCTAAATACTAATATTAAAAGAACAGAATAAAACTTTTTATTTAAGATATTTTTACAAATTGTAATACATGTGCTTGTGGTGTAGTGGTTATCACATCCGCCTAACACGCGGAAGGTCCCAGGTTCGAGCCCTGGCAGGCACAAATAAACTTTTTTTCTCCCGTGGTGTGCAGAGCACAGATAGCCCATTGTGTAGCTGTGTTCTTAATTACAAACTCACAGATTTAATAAAAGATAATTCGAGTTAGTGTTGCTGGTTTCCTGAGTACTTCAATGTAATACGCTGATAATAATCACGGGGTATCTTTCGCTTTGTAACTTCCTTATTTTCTTACGAAATAATATATGTCATACTCAATTTCATATTCAAATAATATGTCACACTCAAGTAATATATGTCATACTCAAATATGTCACACTCAAATGATATATGTCATACTCAAATAATATCTCACACTCAAATATTATATGTCATACTAAAATAATATATGTAATACCCAAAGACTCGTTGAGAGAAAATCAAACCGTGTTTACCTAGAGAACAGTATTTGTACCATAAACAAATATAAAACTACCGTCATTAGAAAACGAGATATGTTTTTAAAAAAGAAAACTTTTTTCAAATGCTGGTTATTAGCGACGTCTGGTCTTCACCTTCTGGTTTTTATCCCTTGTTATATATTACTCTTACATTTTATTACTATCAGTTAATAAAGTTATAGAGTTATAAGTAATGAGACAACCAATATTTATACCTACATAGGCGTGTCCTGAAAAAGAATGTATGTGACGTCACGCAATGAGTCATACAGGCAAAATTATGTGTACATTACTGGCTTACTTTCATCATTGATTTCACATAAAAAAAAATTCTTCCTCTCCGCCTGAGGCCACCTACATTATTACTAAACCTTTAACATGTTAAAGTTAAGTTTTCTCTCGTATCTCGGTTTTTCTCTGAAACGTTTCCTCTTTGTGTGTGACGTCATGGTATTGCGTTTGATCTGTTACTTTTCACTTCACAGACGGAACTCTACTGACTCAGACTTCCGATTTGTGTTTTTATGGCTGCTTAACAATCAAAGGAGAAATGTTAATCACGTGATTCCAAGAAACAAACATAATTCATTTGTTCCCATTGTCTAAAGGTCCCTAAATATTATTACTATTATTGTTTTATCGTTCGTGGATTCTTCATGTGGTGAAAGTAAATCAACGTTCAATCCACGTGACAAAAATAAATTACTTATTTCTTACTTTAACGTTTCTAAAAGCTTGAACACTTGTATGCCGGCGAAAATTGTTGTAGGCCTACGTTACAAATGATGTTCACATTTCTCTAATAATACTAGGACTAAAGTAAAATCAACTTGCTTGTACAAAATAATCGCGATAGTTAACACACATCCAATATACTTCGCAATTATCTTGTACTTATAATCTAGTTTTAAATATATGTTTTAAGCCTGTCTTAACATCATGTATCCTTTCACTAGCATACAAATTAAAACATAAAAAATAACACTTACAACACTGTTCCTTCCTGGATTGTAAATTTCTTTGAACAATCCTAACACAAAAGAAATAAAACATCACATTAGATTGTCCATTCACCAAGTCTTTTTTTTTTTTTTGGTGGATTTATCTTCAAAGACACATGGTATATGGATGGAATGGTATTTTTTCCCTTATTGTCAATGGCAATCCTGTTGCTGGAGGAACTCTTCCTAGGTAGGTGGTTGGATGAATCCACCAGCAACTTCAATCTTAATAAACTCCTGGATGTAGCCTTGACAGAAACTCTGGGCTTCTCAGCAGATTGAGTTTCTGATATAAAGTTCTTCTCTGAAAGTTATCCAGTTGGCTATTCTTTCACCAAGTTACTTCCAAAGATAGTCATGATGGATAGCCTTTGGTCTTGAACCATCTATCATCCTGGAATCAGTTAATCGCATAATTAATTCTTTCCAGTACAGTGCATGACCCCTCCTAGCACTTGCTTAACTTTGAAACTTGTCCTATCTTGTGATTAACATCATAGTGACTTTTCATTTCATCAGTAGCTGACTTAAGTCTCTCTCAGGTAAAGTTATGTGTGTCATTGACGATGTTTCTTAATGTCTCTATATATTCTATGTAAGTTTCTCCAAGTAGCTATTCTGTGGATGAGAGTATAAAAGGTTCAATGGCACTTTCAGTTCTCTCCCAAGCATAAGTGATGATGGTGTGTTGCCGTCAGTGTCATGTACTGTTGTGCATTAACTCACCATTAACAGTGGAAGATTTTGATCCCATGTTTTCTGATGATTATCTACTAATTAACTTAACAATGTCGGGTTGCATCTCTTCACCATGCCATCAGAAGATGGATGACCCTGTTGTCCTGATATATTTTTGTAAACAAGTATGATCCAAAGTTCTATCCCATATCTGATGGAAGCTCCATAGGCACACCGAAATGTAAGACAAATTAATTGAAGAGTTTGTTTGCAAGAGCTTCTGGTTAAGAACAACATATGTTACTGGCCCTTTGATGAAAGAGTCCATCAAAACCACCATACATCTAATCCCACTATTACTCTGTGGTAGAGTGCCAAGCACATCAGTAGTAACTCTCACTGTGATGCTTTAGCACAATACTGCAGTAGCTGCCCTTGCTGTTTCTTTTGTGGACTTTTCTACTCACAGGAGAGTTCGCATATTTTACACCAATTCTCCATAATCCACTGGATATAAACCCAGTAGAAGTGTTTTATTACTCACCCAAGTATACAGTCAGTAGAAGAATATGGAGATAATGAATTGCTTCAGAATGTAGAGAGTGAAGAAGTACCACTGTATTTGTTGTTTCTATTTACTGGTATCTTCTCATTTTCGATATAACAAGCCCTCTTGTAAGCATAAGTAATCCCACTGTGCCCAATATACCTTTGTTTTGAGCTTCATGGAGTGGCTGTTTCCACGAGTGACTTTCTGCGCTATTCTTGAGACACTGAATAATTGGTTTCAAGCTCATATCATTTGCCTGAGCAGCTTCCAGTTGGGCATTGAACAATATCAGTCCTTTATCATCACTTGTGGGTGCCAAATTTTGAAATATACTTTGCTGTAATTTAGGGTGGTTGTCTTTTCTATCTTGTGCTTCCCTATTTTCACAGTGTCATTAACATTTAGTATTTGGGATAATGCATTAGCATTTCTATGGTTATGTTCAAGGCATTTGTACTCATGGAGTTTTGAGAGCTATCTTGCTATTTGGCTTTCTGGATTATAAAAATTCACCAGTCCATATAGATAAAGATGGAGGTGACTCAAGTCTTGAACACTTAGTAACTCTTTTTTGAGTTGAGCAATGCCGCCTTTCTACAGGATTGATTGCCTTGCTATAGTAGGCAATTACATGTATGTTATTTTCCATGTTGTACTTGTGACAAAACTGTTCCCACTGCAAAATGATTACCATCTGTATCTAAAATGAGTGGATCTTCCACAGTTGGGTATGCCAATACAGGAGTAGAGGCAAATTTCTTCTTCAGTTTGTTGAATTTTTGTTCATAATAAGCAGTCCAACAAAACTTTGGCTTCTGAAGTAATATATGTAGAGGGTGATCTGTGCCAGAGAAAGTATAAAATTATGATAGTAAAAGCATAGTCTAAGAAATTATCTTACCTCACACAGATTCTTTGGTGTTGGCCAATTCTGAACATTTAATCTTTGATGAATCTACAGACATTCTTATACTGATTATGTGTCCCACAAAATTCACCTGTTGACAGAATAATCACAACATGTCTTGAAATTGAGCTTAATGCTCTCATTCCTCAACTGATCTAGAACCTGCCTCATTCCTTCATAAGCATTTTCTAAGGTCTTCCAATGTGCAATATGCTATCCAAGTATATGAACACAACGTTCCTGGGCAGTTCAGACAAAGCACACTCCAATAATCAATGAACTTTAGCAGGATTATTAAGAAATCCAAATGGTATCCCGAAAAATTGCCACAATCTATTTCCTGCAGTAAATGCTGTCTTCTCTCTACTTGCTTTGTCGACTTCCACTTGCCAATATTCACTCTTAAGATCTAATGATGAAAATCGTTTTAGTTCTGATAAAGCTTCCAAAGCAAAGTCTTTCATTCGCAGTGGGGAGGCATCTTTCTTTGTAGCTTCATTCACTTTGTAGTAGTCCATACAGAACTTTTGGAATCCATTCTTTTTCTTCTCAAGTACACTCGGTTCTGTTCCTTCAAGGCTTTTATCTTTTTGAAATCCTCAGCCTGTTTTGCAAGTGGAAGTCTCTGGCTAATAATATATATATATATATATTTGGCTGCATCTTCAACATCGACCTTGTGATATATTTTAGTTGTTCAGCCTAAATAAGTTGGTCCACTAGAGAAGGTGTCTTGATATTCCATGTGCAAGTTTTGTAAGTGCCAGTATTGATCATTTGTAAGACTTTCACAACTCTTGTAAATGAGGTGGTAAGCTGTCCTTGTTTAAGGGTTTGACATCAAATTTCCTTCATATTTCCTCAAAGGTGGTTACTTCTGATGTTCTTTTATGTGGTAGTACTACTTGTATATTCTCACATCTAGATTTCACTCGAATTTTATGGTTCGTTATGTTCATAGCCCTAATGATGACATTTTTATTTTTCAGGTCCACAAGAGTTCTACCAACCAATAATCCACTAGGGCATGCTGGAGTGTTTGATTCTATTATGGCCTGGTCACTAAATGTAATTTTATTTTAAATGCAACTCCTGTTGAAAGTACTTCATTACTCAATGGTACAATGACTGCTCTGATGGTTGTCATGGAAAGTCCATTTTCTGGTGTAATAATTAAAATGTAGTGCACAGAGATTTCCTGGTCATAAACTGGGAGTTTATTTTAAACTAGCCTAACCTCGCATCAATGTCTCTGCTTGAAGTCAGTTCCCAGTATGCACTTTTCTTTCGTGTCAATTACCCTCATAACTCACCAGGTGTGGGGAAGTTTCCTACAGCAAAGGTAAATTCTAACTTTCCACTTGCTGGAACCTTATGCTCACATGCTGTTTGAATCACTCTCTCTTCTTTCTTCATATCTGGAGGAAGTTTCCCAATTTTCATTACCAAATCGGGTCAAATTATTGGAGCTGTAGAACCCGTGTCAATCAACATACTGTAAGACTTCCCATCAAAAAATCTATGAACTCGTTTACTAGTTTCTTTAAACAGTGAACTAATTATTTCATTTAGGGAAGACTAAATATTCTCAGCTGAACTTGGCCTCATAAGTCCAGTTAATTCTTGATTCCTGATATCTGGCTATACCCATTCTTAAGGTATTGTCGCCTTGTTGTTTTAACAACTGATTTTTAAAGTTTCTGTTATAACGTGCAGGTTTCCCCTACGTATAACAATTCCCTTTTTCTGGTATCTTTTGGGAATAAATTCTATTCCCTACAAACTTTTGTATAGAGTTCCTACCAATATGTCCTTTCAAGTTACACTTATTATATTGTTGTTTATTTCCACCTTTCTGTATAACTAGTTGTCTAACTAATATTCTTAGTTCTTTTAAACTGTTGTCAGTGTGAATTAATATTTCAGTATTACTCAATCTGATGATCCCATAGATTCGAGATGGTTTCTTTAGTTGCTTATCTGTGACTTTAATGGATTCTAGTTCCATTTCCAACTGCAACACGTCCTTTAAGAATGCACACCTGCTTTAATTTAGCCTAATTCTCATATCCTAACCTGTTGTAGTGTTTATAAATTGGTCAGGTGCCAATACACCCCCCATATTGCAAGGAAGTCTGAGTAAGATGATTGAGCAAGCCTTTCCAAATCCTCAGCAAGTTGGGTTGATGTCTCTTAGATAGATAGATAATCGAGTCACGGTAAGTCGATTCTGTTTCTGTGTTTTGCAGTTGCATAACGCGAAGTTATCGAGCTTGTGAATCGCTGTGATTAGAGCGTGTGTTTATAAAAGTCGTCAAGTTTAAAGCGACGAGGAACGTATTGACTGTGGAAATTCTGTGTATTATGTTATGACAGCGGAAATCTCACGACGCTGGGAGCATGTATTGGAGTTCTAGAAAGATCGAGGAACCTGTCGAACGTCCTAGCGTTTGTTGGTGCGCGCTTTTATTGTGTATAAGCTGGCAAATAAAGAGACGGCAATAAATGAATTGCAGACAGCGAGATATAGAGACAGATAATCGAGTCAAGCCGTAATTAAAGTGCGTGAATCGTTGTGAATTCTAGTGTGTGTTTAAGTTAAAGTGACTGTGGAAATTAAATGTACTGCAAAGTTGAATTGAGAAAGAATAAACTAGTTTTAATCAAGAAGGGACTTGTATCGCTGAAGTTTCTCGGAAAGACTTTATACCGGAAATTAACAAACA
>NW_013667628.1:94010-95397 GCF_000517525.1 Limulus polyphemus
AGATAATCGAGTCAAGCCGTAATTAAAGTGCGTGAATCGTTGTGAATTCTAGTGTGTGTTTAAGTTAAAGTGACTGTGGAAATTAAATGTACTGCAAAGTTGAATTGAGAAAGAATAAACTAGTTTTAATCAAGAAAGGACTGGAATCGCTGAAGTTTCTCAGAAAGAATTTCTACGGGAAATTAACAAACAAGCAGAAATATCTTTCTTCTAATTTTCTGTCCTGGATCTTTCTACTCTTATTTTAGGTCTTCTTGAACATTTCTGTCTTGTTCCTCCTTATGTTGTCTTAAAAATTTCCTGGTCTTAAGTAATGCTTGAATCACAACTACTTGACCTCGTGATTGCCATCGTCAACAGTTGAATTTATATTTCACGTGTTTCTTTTTTTTTTTAATTTCGCGCAAAGCTACACAAGGGCTATCTGCGCTAGCCGTCCCTAATTTAACAGTGTAAGACTAAAGGGACTAAAGGGTGAGCATGTTTGGTGGGACGGGGATTCGAGCCCGCGACCCTCAGATTGCGAATCGAGCGCCCTAACCACCTGGCCATGCTATTTCAAGTTTATCCAAAGTCCTATTTTATTTTCACCAAATGTTGTAATGTTTTTTGCTTGCTTGTTTTTTGTTGTTGTTAGTGGGTACTTGTAAATTATCTGCTGAAAGTAATTCAACGACTGGTACATGTAACAAAAGTAACTTAGTTTATTTTTTTCCTTTAATGATTCTACAGGCTTGAACACTTCTACAATGTCATAGATTTTTGTAGGTCTACGTTACAAATGACGTTCAAATTTCTTTCTAACAATACTAGGACTAACGTAAGATTATTTTACTTGGACAAAGTAACTCAATATGAACAATATCATACACAGATCCAAATTCTTCACGAAAACACACTGACGTATTCGGCTTTCTATCTTTTAACAACTGTAAACACTTCACAATTATCTTATATTTATAATCCAGCTTTGAATATACAAGCAAACCTGACATTTACTTACAACTGTCTAGGCGTTCTAGGCCTATTTGAACATTATACATCCTCAAGCTAACTTACAAATTACAACATTAAAAATATAGCTTACAACATTACTATTGTTTTTATTCAAGCACTTTTTGTTATTATACGGACACAATCGTGAATAAAATATATTACCGCCAGGTGTCTGATTATCTATCTAAGAATATAATGATTATCTGACAAATGGACTGAAAGTTTAACTGCTATATGATTTTTTTTTTACTTATACATTTCTCATCAATAGATGGCGATAAGACTAATTTGAAAAAATAGGAGAAACAAGAGGGGATCCTCAAAGCCGCGGCTGTAATTAGATCTCAAATCACTTAAAAGATGGAGCTCGGAGCTAAAAGTTTGTACTTAG
>NW_013667628.1:96378-98366 GCF_000517525.1 Limulus polyphemus
CAATATTAAAACCTTAAACAAAAGCATGTGATTTCAGTGATAGCTCGTTAGAATATCAATTAAAAACTAATTACACACATGCCACCATGTAACGTTAAGATGTCAATCCTTTGATGACAGACAATGACATAATTGGAAAAGGAAGTTTTAGTTCGTAACGTGAAAACGACGTCGGTCTGACTCTTAGGATTATTTTCTATATATATTTATTTGTAATTTAGTTTGACAATATAGTGTAGTCACTGATTTATTGCTGCATAAATATATTTTAAAGTAACAGAAGTTTCTTGTTGTGTAGATACAATTTTACGTGTTTACTTTCTGAGAAATGACAAATTAAACTGTTTAAGATTCTAATTTTATAAGTTTTAAGCTTCTATGCTTGTGTTGTTGGGTTTAAATATCCCCTAGACTACGCGTTAAAGCAAGCTATAAATGTGCACGGATGCTATATATTTAAAGCAAACTTATAATAAAATACAAACTGTTTTCAATTTTTTAAGTGAGCAAATGTATATAAAAATGTATAAGAATTTGGTGTTACCAAGAAACAAAGCCTAAATGATAACTATGAGGTTTAGTTTCATGTTAAACAGGAAGCGAAACCCGGATATTAACTGTAAACTTTGGTTTCGTATTATCAAGCAACAAAGTCAAAATTATGATTAGTTTCGTAAGCATCAGACAACAAAGCCCAGATAATAAATGTGATATTTAGTTTCATTTTATTAGGCAAAAACAAACAAAATAAATACTAACTATGAAATTGAATTTCACATTATCGGGAAACACAGCCAATGTAATAAATATTAGGTTATTTTTATGCTTTAAGGCAATAAATGCGTTCTTGTTATCAGGCAAAAAAATCCAGATACTAAATATTACTTTAGTTTCGTGTTACCAAGCTACAAAGCCAAGATATTAGCTGTGGAGATTAATTATTTGTTATCAGTCAAGGAAACCAACACTGTGACCAACTGAGTACTTTAGTATATATATATATATAATTATGTAAGAAAGCCTGTTTAATAACTGTGAACTTAAGTTTCTTCTTTATCAAAACCCATACACTAACTGGAAAGTTTAGTTTCGTGGTGTTACGACATCGGAAGTCACGTGAACCTGGTAACACGTGTTGAATTTCTCGAATGATCGTGAATTATCGGGTAAGACCGAGTTTGTTCTGGAAGTCCTCTTTTTTTAGTATATAAGCCTGGCAGAGATTGAATGAAGAGAGTTCCGGGTAATTTACGAATCTGTTTCCAGATAGTGTGTGTGAAGTTATCGAGATTGTGAATCGCTGTGATTTATAGCGTGTATTATAAAAGTAGTTAAGTTTAGAAACGCCCTGACTATGGAAATTCTGTGTATTACAAAGTTTGTATCGAGAAAAAAGAAACTAGTTTTAATCAAGAAGGGACTTGTATCGCTGAAGTTTCTCGGAAAGAATTTTATACCGGAAATTAACAAACAAGCAGATACGTAACAGTGGTATTAAACAGCACTGACAGCAGAACATGTAAAAATGTTAATTTGGGTTATTAGGCAACAGATCTTAAATACTAACTATCAACTTTCTTTCGTATATTTTGGCAAAAAGCCGAGTTGCTAACTATGCACATCAGTTTCGTGTTCTCAGGTAACAAAGCCTAACTGTGAACTTTATTTTCGTGTTAGCAAGCAACAAAACTCAAATAGTATATGTGTGAACGTTATTTTCGTGTTTTCATGTAACAAAACTCAAATATAGTAGCTGTGAACGTTATTTTCGTGTTTTCATGTAATAAAGCCCATATAGTAGCTGTGAACGTTATTTTCGTATTTTCATGTAATAAAGCCCATATAGTAGCTGTGAACGTTATTTTCGTGTTTTCATGTAATAAAGCCCATATAGTAGCTGTGAACGTTATTTTCGTGTTTTCATGTAATAAAGCCCATATACTAGCTGTGAACGTTATTTTCGTGTTTTCATGTAATAAAGCCCATAT
>NW_013667628.1:98597-101544 GCF_000517525.1 Limulus polyphemus
CTCAGGTAACAAAGCCCGTATACTAAATGTGAACGTTAGTTTCGTGTTCTCAGGTAACAAAGCCCGTATACTAAATGTGAACGTTAGTTTTGTAATCTCAGGTAACAAAGCCCGTATACTAAATGTAAACGTTAGTTTTATGTTCTCAGGAAACAAAGCCCGTATACTAAATGTGAACGTTAGTTTCGTGTTCTCAGGTAACAAAGCCCGTATACTAAATGTGAACGTTAGTTTCGTGTTCTCAAGTAAGAAATCCCGTATACTAAATGTAAACGTTAGTTTTATGTTCTCAGAAAACAAAGCCCGTATACTAAATGTGAACGTTAGTTTCGTGTTCTCAGGTAAGAAAGCCCGTATACTAAATGTAAACGTTAGTTTTGTATTCTCAGGTAACAAAGCCCGTATACTAAATGTGAACGTTAGTTTCGTGTTCTCATGCAATAAAGCCTGTATACTAAATGTGACCTTTAGCTCTTTTTTTATAAGGCAAAAAAGCGCAGATACTAAGTGTGAAACATAGTTTCGTGTTACCAAGCAACAAATCTAGATTCTGATTGTGCTCTTTATTTTACTGTTGTCAGGCAATGAAACCTAAATCCTAACTGTGAACTTTTAGTCTCGTGCTATCTAGCAACAAGGCCTAACTCCTGACTAGCTGAGTACTTTAGTTTCGTGAACAAAGCCAAGATACTTACTGTTAACTTTAGTTTTGTGAATATCAGGCTATAAAAATCCCGGATTCTTACCATCCGGACGTGTGGGTTTCGTTAATGTTAGAGACAAAGCCCAGGTTTTGACCAGCTGGATATTTTAGTTTCGTGAATAAAAGAAAACATCTTTTTCCAGCTATGTACTTTAATTTTGTTTAGATCAGGTAACAAAGACCAGATTCTGACCAACTGGTTGAAATGATGATCACGGTTTATTACTAATTATTACAACCAATTACAAGACTTAGAGGTTATTCCCTTTCCACGTACTCCGCACTGCGGTAACAAGATGTAGCATTGCAGTCCAACTTTACAATTTTCTAGTTTCCATAGTCGTTGTCATAGAAACTTTATGACGTCACTCCTCGCGACTTATTGGCTACAGAAACTAGTTCCTGCTTCGCTACATTTAATGCAAGTTCTCCGAAGATGAGAAATAGCAGTTTAAATCAGATTTTTTGTTAATATACCGGATTTCATCTTCATACTACGAAAATTTCATAACACTTGAACATCTTTTGTTGAAGACGGGATGGATTTAACCTTGGAAGGAGGGGGAAAAACGTCCGCAATTCCGTAGTTTTGCGATCCTTTCTTCTCCCATAAACACGTGCAAGTTTTCAATTAATTTTTATATGAAACGAGCATCTCCGTATGAAGTTTTCTCCCATAATTTGGCATGAAATTGCAAGAAGTTTTATCTATTGTATATTTTAATTTATTTTAATTGTTACTCATCAACGCCATCTATCTGAGTTAATGTAAATATAAGGACAAAATTAAATACTTACTCGAGAAATGTTTTACCATTTTTATTATTAAATGTGACATTTAGTACACTAATAAATAAATAAGAAATGCAAAGAGTAATCTATATAATTAAATTATTTATTCACATATCATTCCATTCAAAATAATACGGACAATATTTTCTTAGTGGCTTCGAACTTTTAACCCAATCATGTAAAGAGTGATATAAATGTATATGTTTGTAATTAAGCACAAAGCTACACAATGGGCTATCTGTGCGCTGCCCACCACGGGTATCGATATATATATATATATATCACTAATCAGAATGACCATAAAACATACAACAAAATATCGGTACTAAAAAAACAGTACTCAAGATTTTCAAGGTCATTAACCTACAACTATCCATTAAAACCTGTCAGATGAGAAAGTGAATCGATATATTTTTTGTTGTTGTTAATAATCATGTATTGTGACAAAACCTTGTTGAAACGTTGTACATTTGCTGTTATGTTAAACTTATATTAATGTTTTTTTTCATTACCCATTCAAGCCGTCTCCAACCATTATTACAGCAGTTGTTGAAGGAAAAAGAAAAGAAACAAGAAGAACGAGAAAAGAAACAATAAGAGAGATTACAGTAGTGGTTAGAGGAGAAATAAAATAAACAAGAAGAGAGATTACAGCAGTGGTTAGAGGAGAAAGAAAGAAAATAAACAAGAAGAGAGACTACAGCAGTGGTTAGAGGAGAAAGAAAATAAACAAGAAGAGAGACTACAGCAGTGGTTGGAGGAGAAAGAAAATAAATAAGAAGAGAGACTACAGCAGTGGTTAGAGGAGAAAGAAAATAAACAATAAGAAAGTATCCAACAGTTGAGAGAAAGCCAGCATACACAAATGAAAAAGATTAGTAAATTTCGAAGTGAATTAAATATATTAAAGTACGATTTACTGTCCTATACACAGGGAGGATATATTAATCATGGACCTAATCAGCCCCAGACAACAGGAAGCCCCTTCTAGACCCTGCAGCTAAACCCTAATGCAGACATCTTCAGTCCTGTCAGAGTGTCAGCAATAGGGGTGATTTAGTACGAAGAAAGCCACAGGAATTCGATGGAAAGGCACTATGGGAAGCATATAGAGTACAATTTGAGCTCCTGGCAGAAATGAATAGATGGACAGAGGAACAGAAAGCAGTGTACCTGGCAACGAGCCTGAAGGGATAATCACTGGAAATACTTGGACAGTTGTCAGCAGACAACAGGCACAACTATAGAGTACTGGTAGCTGCTCTAGAACTCAGGTATGGAACTCAAAATCAGTCCGAAGTCTATAGGGCTAGGTTTAGGACGAGAGTTCGTGTTAAAGGGGAGAGTCTGCAAGAGCTGGCACAGGATTTGAAAAGTATGACACACAAGGCCTACCCAACTGCACCACCCGATGTCCTCAAGCTGTTGCTGAGGTATCAGTTTGTAGATGGC
>NW_013667628.1:102154-104710 GCF_000517525.1 Limulus polyphemus
ACAGCAGGAAAGGCTGCTACTAAGAAAGGTTGTTGGAAATGTGGAGAGCAAAGACGTATGAGGGGCCAGTGTAAGAAGAATACTACCAATAAGTCAGCTTCTGGAAATCAGTAGTGGTTGGTGTTGAGGGACGCCCATCCAACCCCCATTGTGAAAGTCCCAACAGCTAAGTGTAAAATGGCAAGCATAGTGTTTACGTGACAGGAAAGCTGGATGGCCAAAAGTGCAACTTTGTCATAGATTCTGCGTCTCAGCAAATCCTTGTGAGTATCAAGGTGCTGGATCACAAAGGAGTACCAGAAGCCATACAGAAGCTCTGTGGTGTGACAGGACATTATGCAAGGTTGTGGGAACCAGTGTGGGTAACTATTAAGCTCATGGGCATGAAGGACATACACAAAGTATACTTCTCTGACAATGAAGACCAATGCATATTAGGACTGGCATGTTGGATCAGAAAGATAAACCAGTATAATTATGACATTGAATACAGAGAAGGAAAATCTCATGGAAATGCCAATGGACTGAGCCGAAGACCCTGCAAAAATGACTGCAGACATTGTTGCAAAAGAGAGGTTTAAATAACCAGGTGCCATTAAGCTGAAGTCAAAGTGACTGAAGGAGTTGATGATGGTGAAGTGGAACCAGGTATAGATATTAAAGCAGTTCAGGAGAAAGACCAAGATTTGAAGCCAATAATTGATTTCTACAAGCAAGAGTTTTGTGCCCTGCTTGGGAGAAGGTGTCTAGCTTAAGCGCTGTGAGAAAGAACTAGTGGCACAATGAGACCAGTTGAAGCTTGAAGATGGTATTTTTCTCTGGATGGGAAACTGCACATGGGAAAGTGACGACGTGGCAAACAGTTATACCGAGAAAGTTATGGGAAGTTGTACTGCGTTAATCCCATGATAGTTTAACAGGAGGACATCTTGGAGTTAAGAAGGCATTGAGTCACTTACGGCAGAGATTTTACTGGATAGGTATGAGGCAAGATGTGGAAGAATGGTGCAGGACATGCAGTACATGTTGTGCTAAACAGGGACCCAAGCAGAAGGGATGTGCTCCAATGAAGTTATATCAAGTTGGTGCACCAATGGAAAGAGTAGTTATTGATGGGATGGTAGAAAAGTACAATTGGACAGGAATTGGCAAAGTTTTGTAATAGCCGCCAAGATGACTGGGATGTTTTACTCCCTCCACTTTTGATGGCCTATAGAATAGCAGAGCATGAAGCCACTGGATACACTCCAGCAAAGCTGATGTTTGGTCGGGAACTTCGATTTCCGGTGGACCTGATAACAGGACGCCCACCTTACGAAGAGTTGCCTGAAAATGTGCCAGAGTTCGTGAAAGTGTTATCTGAAGGGATGGGTGATATTCATTATCAAGTGTGTTCAAACAAAAAAACGTCTGCTGATTCCATGAAGCTATGTTATGATAAGAAATCTTCTGAAGTAAGCTTTGTACCAGGAGACAAGGTATGGTTGTATAGTCCCAGGAATACCAAAGGGAAGTCTCCTAAGTTGTCTTCTCCATGGGAAGGCCCATATGACATAGTGGATCATCTCACAGGCGTGACTTTCCGAATAAAATATGGTCGGCGAGGTAAGTTAAAGGTGGTGCATGCCAACAGGCTTTGGCGTTATCACGGTCCAGGACATTTCAGTTGGAACGAAGTGAACAACAGAACAAATGACGCTGCTGCAGATGTGTCACATGAAAAAGCCACTGTAGGAGAAGAAACTCTACCCGGTTTTGAGAAGGGAAACAGTGAAGCCCTTAATGAAGTTAGTACCACTAATGTGACTGCTACCCATAATAGAACATTTCCTGATGGAGCAGATGAATCCCACGTAAAGCAGAAGCCAATGAGACGGAGACCAGTACGAAAGAAGAAACATCCTGTAAAATTAAGAGACTTTGTTGTATTTTAATTTTGTGTTTGTAAATTCTGTACACTTAATTAAGTTATTGTTAATTATCTATTGGTTTAATGTAAGATGCTATTGGTCGGAACGAACAATACTAATGAAGGCGCAGTGTTACGACAGCGGAAGTCGCATGACGCTGTGAGCATGCACTTGGAGTTCTCGAATTATCATGGAACTCCTCGAATCTTGTCGAAGCCTCTTTGTTAGTATATAAGCTTTGCAGAGAGGCAATGGAAGGTTATATATTATATGGATGAAGCATTATTACACATAGTTAGAAAAGTGTAAATTGATACATTTAATGGAAGGTTATATATCAATAATGCTTCATCCATATAACACATATTTAGAAAAGTGTAAATTGATACATTTAATGGAGGGTTATATATTATATGGATGAAGCATTATTACAAGTATTTAGAAAAGCGTAAATTGGTACATTTCATGGAGGGTTATATATTATATGGATGAAGCATTATTACACGTATTTAGAAAAGTGTAAATTGGTACATTTAATGGAGGGTTATATGGATGAAGCATTATTACACATATTTAGAAAAGTGTAAATTGGTACATTTAATGGAAGGTTATATATTGGTCCTCTTTCCATCTAGAAAATCAAGCT
>NW_013667628.1:105710-108111 GCF_000517525.1 Limulus polyphemus
GGTACATTTAATGGAAGGTTATATATTGGTCCTCTTTCCATCTAGAAAATCAAGCTTCGAACTTCATGAAAAATGAGGAATGATTTTATTATTCTTTTTTTTTTGCAAAATATATTTTTCACCTTTTTACAAACATGGAACGATAGTCTCTGTAAGGAGGCATTTAGGTCATATGTAAATCTTCATTTGTCTTAGCTTTATCTTATGATGCTTCTGTCATTTCAATAAAAAAACAACCTTGTTGAAAATAAAACCGATCTGAAGAGTAATAATCTAAAATAGAACACTAAATATCTAGAATATACATATGGACCTTTTCAAAGTTATAGTCGTATATCAAAAAGTCAGAAAGTTAATGTCAAAATTTTACTTAAGATAAAAAAAAATAAGAATTTGCCACTAAGCTGTTAACTAACATATTTTATATATTAAATTTACAAATTGCTCAAAGTTTTGATTAAGCTTCTTATTTTGCTGGTATTTATAACAATAATATAAAACTTGTACAATATGTAAATGAAAAAAATAATTAAAATCCTAATAATGTAACTAACATATGTTGGTCAAATAAAGTAAATTTTTTGTAAACATGTGACATTTTAGATCACTAAATGATGAATTGTACAAGGCAACATAGTAATTTTTTTTTTCTCTAAGTAGATAAGGTGCATTTCATGATCTTTCCCATCCTGTTGTTGTCTAATTCTTTAAGATATATGTATATATAAAAATATGCAGATGTCAGGAAGATATGTCATGTTTCCATAGAGCTCCAGTTGATCTTGGCAAAAAATGGATGAGATTTAATGTCATCTAATCCATGAGGTCCAGCCCCAAGTCTTTCAGAGGGACTGTACTTGAGCAACTAAAGAGAGAAATAAAAATAAATCCTATAAGGTAGTGGATGAAGTAAACAACTGGGTTTTACGTGTCTTGTTACTAATTTTATTCCTTTTTTTTCTTTAATGTTACACAACTAGTTCTTACATTTAATAGATATACATTAACTTTTATTCAATTTATTTATTATGAGGATTATTTTACATTGTACAAAGATTTAATATTAATCTAAATTGGTAGACCCTTGCTCGAAACATGGCAAAAATATCGCTAACAACGAGAGTACCCATCTGATGAAGCAGTCGTTATTACAAGTTTTTCTTTAATGACTTTGAGTGGCTTAGAGTGGTATATCAAATCATCAACATCAATGACTAGGTTGATATTTATTTTTGATCAGTGTACGTAGCTTTCTTTTATCAGATATTACTGATAATTCTGATACTTGAAGTAACAGTGCAACTGCTTATACTTCAATATTGAAGGTAGTAGTAGTTTTAAGAATTAATACCAGGATTTTCGAAATCAATTTTAGTACTTTTATTACAGGAAAATTAACCTACAATGTGAAACTTTAACTATGCAAAAACAACAACAAAAAACTGTGGCTATCAAAGATATTCTAACATTTAAATATTCTTTGATATCTCCAGTCTGCAGAAATATTAAATGTGGTTAATCACTCATCAATTCTAATAACATAAGAACTCTGTTTAAAACCCAGACTGAGAGTAATAATCATTCAGCCAAGTGTAAATACCTAACAGCATAGCGATTCCATCACTGCTGCTATAGGAGATATAGCTTACCTTTCTTAGCAAATCTTGGGCTTCTACAGACACATGACTAGGAATGTTTATAGTGGTGTGAGAGGTGATACCACCAGATTGACAAGAATACAGAGCCTGAAAAATCAAACACTGTTAATGAACAATGTAATATAAGGATATGATGTCAAGGTCATTTTGCTGCATGAGTAAACTACTAAAAAAATCCAAATTTTCATGAACATCAAAATATGTCTTATTCTTGTACAGATATCATTTTCAATATTAGCATGTGTTTTCATGTTAAGAACCATATTGTTTTTACAAGGTAAAAACTATACTAAGTTTACATTCACATGCTAAGAACCGTAATACACTCGCATGCTAAGAACCGTAATACACTCGCATGCTAAGAACCATAATACACTCACATGTTAAGAACCGTAATACACTCGCATGCTAAGAACCATAATACACTCGCTAAGAACCGTAATACACTCGCATGCTAAGAAGCATAATAAACTCGCATGCTAAGAAGCATAATACACTCGCATGCTAAGAACCGTAATAAACTCGCATGCTAAGAACCGTAATACACTCGCATGCTAAGAAGCATAATACACTCGCATGCTAAGAAGCATAATACACTCGCATGCTAAGAAGCATAATACACTCGCATGCTAAGAAGCATAATACACTCGACATGACTAAGACCGTAATACACTCGCATGACTAAGAACCGTAATACACTCGCATGACTAAGACCGTAATACACTACGCATGACTAAAACTGT
>NW_013667628.1:109111-115329 GCF_000517525.1 Limulus polyphemus
TAATACACTCGCATGCTAAGAACCATAATACACTCGCATGCTAAGAACCATAATACACTCACATGCTAAGAACCATAATACACTCACATGCTAAGAACCGTAATACACTCACATGCTAAGAACCGTAATACACTCACATGCTAAGAAGCATAATACACTCGCATGCTAAGAAGCATAATACACTCGCATGCTAAGAACCATAATACACTCGCATGCTAAGAACCATAATACACTCGCATGCTAAGAAGCATAATACACTCGCATGTTAAGAAGCGTAATACACTCGCATGTTAAGAACCGTAATACACTCGCATGCTAAGAAGCATAATACACTCGCATGTTAAGAAGCATAATACACTCGCATGTTAAGAACCGTAATACACTCGCATGCTAAGAACCATAATACATTCACATGCTAAGAAGCATAATACACTCACATGCTAAGAAGCATAATACACTCACATGCTAAGAACCATAATACACTCACATGCTAAGAACCATAATACACTCGCATGCTAAGAACCATAATACACTCGCATGCTAAGAACCATAATACATTTAGATGTTAAGAACAATCAGAATATGATTAAGCTCATATCTAAGTATTAAGAATCAAATAATATTACTCTGAATAATTTTCTTACCCGACCAGTAAGCATTTCAAACAATAAGGCCCCCACACTCCACCAATCACAAGCTGAGGTAACCTCAAAGATACTTCCCACCTCTAAAAGAAGTGTTAACATGGTTATGAAAGTTAAATTCAGACTTTAGTAAGAATTTCATATACATAGTTTCATATTTTTACAGATAAAAATCACAACATGTTTTTCTAAGCACTCAGTATGAACAAAAAACAAAACGTAAAACATGTATACTCTTGTAGAATAAATACATTCAGCTTAATATCATATTACTGGAACTTTTTATTCTTTTATACATACATGAATATGTTTCTATGATTACATGAGACAGGCTTCTTATGGTTATATGAGACACATCTGCATAGTTATATGACACAAGTTTACATGAGGCAGGTTTTTATGGCTAGATGAACTATGTTTACATGATATAGGTTACTATGGCCGTATGAAACAGTTTTACATGGTTATTTAACATAAGATTACATAAAACAGTTTTCTATGGCTAGATGAAAGAGGTTTACACAGTTGTATAAGGTAGGTTTACATGGTTATACTAAGTTTACATTATTATTTAAGACAAAATCTTTTATAGTTTTGAGAAAAAATTGCACAGTTGTAAAAGTCAAATTTACCATAAAATGCAGTCAACAACGGACCGTCTGTGACCCACCTAAGAAAAATAACAATTTAAATCCAACATTTATTTTTAAATAATCAATTCTCCTATTAAAATTTCTGTGACATGCTACCCTCCACTGCTGCCGACAGCAAGTCATTCCATAAGTCGATCACCCTCTTACTGTCTTAACTAGAGCCTAATCAGTCTTTTCCATATCTTGAATTTGCAACCTTTTGCCCCGTTATCTCAGAATACAGCACAAAGAAATCTGTTATCAATCCTCTGAAAATCTTGTAAACTTCAAAACGATCACCTCTTAACTTTATTTTCTAAATAGAAAATAAGTTAAAATATATTAATCTATCCTTGTGAGATAACCCTTCCATCCCTGGAGTTACCTTAGTAACTCAAATCTATTCTTGTAAGATAACCCTTCTGTCCCTGGAGTTACCTTAGTAACTCAAATTTATCCTTGTAAGATAACCCTTCCATCCCTGGAGTTACCTTAGTAACTCAAATCTATCCTTGTAAGATAACCCTTCCATCCCTGGAGTTACCTTAGTAACTCAAATCTATCCTTGTAAGATAACCCTTCCGTCCCTGGAGTTACCTTAGTAACTCAAATTTATCCTTGTAAGATAACCCCTCTGTCCCTGGAGTTACCTTAGTAACTCAAATCTATCCTGGTAAGATAACCCTTCCATCCCTGGAGTTACCTTAGTAACTCAAATTTATCCTTGTAAGATAACCCTTCTGTCCCTGGAGTTACCTTAGTAACTCAAATCTATCCTTGTAAGATAACCCTTCCGTCCCTGGAGTTACCTAGTAACGCTCTGCATCTTTCCAATAAAATATATTTTCTTACATAAGAAAACTAAAACTGTATACAATATTGAGGACTAACTAGTGATTTGTATAGAGGTAATCACCAATTTGGCCAGTAATCTATGTCTATAAATACACTTTAAAACTCTGTTTACTTTACTACCCCCCGTTAGAATACTACTTCAATGCCAAGATCCTTTTCTTCAGTTCCCTACATTAAATGTGTGATCCATATTATGACAATCCAAATTTATTACTTTTGATTTACTTTAATTAAATTCCTTTGTCCAATATTTGTCCAACTTACTAAATGATCTAAGTCATTCTGTAATGCTTCAATACCCTCGATGCAGCTAAAAATACCCGAGAATTTAATGTCATCAGCCCAAGCACTGACCCATGAGGCAGTATATAATATTTGAGTAAAAAATACCAAAAATATGTGAAAATAAGCATGGCTGCTTAAAGGAAGCTATAAACAGTAGGACAGATGTTAAGGGTCTCATCCACATTTTGAAATTTTGCTTACATTTAACGTACTTAAATATCCTTGCTGTTAAAACAGTTTCAACATTATCAATCACCAGTTTCTCATAAGCCTTTTTGGATTTCCTACTTTCTTTTTAACAACAACGCTAGCCTTCCTATAGATCCGAATATATTCCAAACTATCTGTCAATTTAAACCTCTCAAACTACTTATTCCTCACTTTCACCTTTAGTAAGCAAATTATGTTTACTTTCTCAGTTTTTCTTTGTTCGAGAACTTGTCTATCTTGAATTAAAAGCAACTCAATTTTAAAAATTTTCTCAAATTTGTTCCACATCACCTTTTAAACAATTATCACAATTCCCTAATGATAAATCTTGCCTCAGAGTTTGCTTTATAAAATTTAGGAACTAAAATTTAATGTTACTTCATCTCAACATGTAGCAAAACATCAACACTAATTATACAATGATCACCCTAAATGTTTACTAGCTCTTCCAACCATATCCTCATTAGTTATTAACAATGAATGTAAAATGGCTAAACCTATGCCATTTATATCTGATTTATATAGATGTATGATTCAGGTTTACAAGGTTCTATAAGTTCACAAGTTTACATAAAACATGTCAGGTGTATGTGGCTGTATGAAACAGATTTACATAGATGTATGATTCAGGTTTACAAGGTTCTATAAGTTCACATAAAACAGGTCAGGTTTCTGTGGCTGTATTAAACAGCTTTACATAGATGTATGATTCACGTTTACAAGGTTCTATAAGTTAACAAGTTTATATAAAACAGGTCAGGTTTCTGTAGTTGCATGAAATACCTTTACATAGATGTATGATTCAGATTTACAAGGTTCTATAAGTTTACATAAAACAGGTCAGGTTTCTGTGGCTTTATTAAACAGCTTTATGTTGATTTATGATTTGGGTTTACATGGTTCTATAAGTTCACAAGTTTACATAAAAATGGGCCAGGTTTTTGTGGCTGTATTAACAGCATTACGTGGATGTATGGTTCTGGTTCATAGGGTACAGTATATTCTATAGTTTTGAGCCTGTTTACATAATTGTTTGAGACACATTTCTATGACCAGTGACAAATATCTATGGTTAAAACATGTGACTGTTTATGGAAGATTGGAAACTACTCATTTCAGTATTAAATTCATAACAAAAACGATGGTTTCCATTATGAAAGTGGTCCCATTATTTTTAAAATTAAGTACAAACATCATGCCACAATGACCAACTAAATCATTAAAATGTGTAAGAAAACTAAGGTTATCAAACTATTGTGTTATTCCTATCTCTTCTAAACAGTTTTATTTATTTAAATGTTCCAAGAATATGATTCATAAAACACACACCTGGTGCAGCATACAGTTTATCACAAGCATGTTATAACTAAGGTTACCAAACTATTGTGTCATTCTTATCTCTTCTAAACAGTTTTATTTATTTAAATGTTCCAAGAATATGATTCATAAAACACACACCTGGTGCAGCATACAGTTTATCACAAGCATGTTTATTTACAGGTTTGTCCACTCGATTCCACTGGCACTGGTAAGTTAACAAGATATGGCCTACGAGTTTTAAATATAATAAAAATAAGTATTAACTTAATGAGTAATAAACAAACAATAAAACTGAAGGTGTTGAGAATTAGTCAAAAAAGTTCTGTAATGACCTTAAGCAATTTTTTACTCAATTTCAAGAAACAACTTTAACAAAACAGTTAACAAGTGACCTTACCACCTGATCCAAAATTTTACCTAGTATTTCTAATTAACAGTATTCTAACACATTAGCTACTTGATCCCATACATGTACTTGAACCAAGGATCTTATGTTAAGAAGACAAATATTCTAAAACATTAGCTACTTGATCCCATACATGTACTTGAACCAAGGACCTTATGTTAAGAAGACAAATATTCTAACACCTTAGCTACTTGATCCCATACATGTACTTGAACCAAGAACCTTATGTTAAGAAGACAAATATTCTAACACATTAGCTACTTGATCCCATACGTGTACTTGAATCAAGTACCTTATGTTAAGAAGACAAATATTCTAACACATTAGCTACTTGATCCCAAATACATACTTGACCCAAGAATCTCCAAGTGATAGAACTGGTATTCTAACACATTAGCTACTTGATCCCAAATACGTACTTGACCCAAGAACCTTATGTTAAGAAGACAAATATTCTAACACATTAGCTACTTGATCCCAAATACGCACTTGACCCAAGAATGTCCAAGTGATAGAACTGGTATTCTAACACATTAGCTACTTGATCCCATACATGTACTTGACCCAAGAATCTCCAAGTGATAGAACTGGTATTCTAACATTTAATCTAGGATTGGTATTTAACACTTGAATAATGTTGTCTAAAATCAGTACTTGAACCCAGGATTTAAGCTAAGAAGATTGGTGTTCTAACACTTGATCCCAAACTAATATCGAAAATAGGACCTTCAGTTAACAGTACAGGAGCTAACATGGTCACATACCAACAACTAATTCTTGGACAACCAACTAACTCCAGAGGTATCTGTGAATTATATTGAATCTAGTTACTTTGATCCCTACATTATCTCCATATTTAAAAGAATTATAAGTAGTTGCTTTGCATTAAATAGCACACATTACCTCGTTCTCCAAGTAATATATTGTCTGGGTGAAGGTCCCTGGAAACAAACAAGTAAAAACATTATAATACCACAGTTTTACATAATTAAGTTGATTAATTGTTAAATCCTCATGCACTTGAAAGAATTAACGGCAAAGTTTATGAAACAAACCAGGAATAATCTCAACAATTTGTTACCTTTTTATTGTTTGTTAACCAAATCTTTGACAACATAAAGGTTAAACTTACTGACAGACCATCCCTAACTTATGCAATTCCGCCACAACAGACACAAGTTCGGCTATCCACTGTCGAACACAGGATTCAGGAAGATGAGGGGGATCTAATGCTGCTTGAGTCACTGCTGCATCTAGTTCTTGAAAAACATCTGAAAAATGTCTCACACGCTGGGAGAGAGTGAGCTCCAGACTGCCAGTCGAAGAGGACCTTCTGGGTCGCCCTCGGCGTAAATGATGGTCAGAGGCTGGCGAATGATGGGACTGCACACAAAAAAACAACTGTAGTTTATAATAGTAAGTTCATACAGCAACAAGACTTCCTTTTGTGATATGCTTACAACTTTCTTTTAAAAGTATAAATTCATTTTAATATATTTGTTTAAAGGACATGTCTGCTTGAATAAATATTGACCCAATTTATAACAAGCTGGCAGTGTTCTGTGCATTATCCTTCCTGCTTACAAGCTATACATATGAATAACTCTGCTTACGGTGTTCTATGCATTATCCTTTCTGCTTACAAGCTATACATATGAATAACTCTGCTTACGGTGTTCTATGCATTATCCTTCCTGCTTACAAGCTATACATATGAATAACTCTGCTTACGGTGTTCTGTGCATTATCCTTCCTGCTTACAAGCTTTTCATATGAATAACTCTGCTTACGGTGTTCTGTGCATTATCCTTCCTGCTTACAAGCTATACATATGAATAACTCTGCTTATGGTGTTCTGTGCATTAT
>NW_013667628.1:116299-122679 GCF_000517525.1 Limulus polyphemus
TTAAGGTGTTCTGTGCATTATCCTTCCTGCTTACAAGCTATACATATGAATAACTCTGCTTAAGGTGTTCTGTGCATTATCCTTCCTGCTTACAAGCTATACATATGAATAACTCTGCTTAAAAAATTACCAGGACACGTGTTCCTAAAATCAGTATAATAAAATTATTTTTAAGTGCTTGTTGAATGTTTATGACCATACTTAGCATGATATAAGTTAAGTTTCTGTATTTAACACCCACCTTCTGACTAAATGTGATATGTAGATCTGTTTTTTCTATTTTTTCTACTTCTGCTGGTTTCTCATCCACACAACTTGATATGCCATTAGATCCACTGGTATGATGTCTTGCAGAAACAAAATCCTCTTCTGTCTGTTCAACACTTTCAATAATATCACAATGAACACTGTTTATATCTTGGTGTTGTTGGGTGTTTCTAGTTGGTGTTAGAGGATCAACACCTGGACCATGAGCACTAGCTTGAATTGTTGTGTCAACACTTTGTAACAATGACTTTGACTTGTGAATTAGCTGTTCAAGCACATTATCATTACTACTTCTCTGCAAGTTACAGAGCTCACTGGAGTTTTGTAAAGTATCTTGTGATGAGCTATCATGCACCGAACGTTCCCGGACAGACGAGTTTTCATAGATTAGAGCAATATCTTCAGGTGGAACATCGTCATCCGTCTCATCTCCAACGTCACTTACAATCAAGTTACATTTTGCAAGGCTAACACGTGGTGCTGACGAAGCTGCATACTTAGTGAAGAGAGCAACATAACTAGGAGGACACTCTGGTGAAGCCTGAAGGTCGGCATCATCAGAAGACCCAGATTTGGTAGCAACTGCAGGAGTTGAGCACTCCACTTCCAGAACGTTAGCCAGTTTTCGTCCAGAGTAGACATTCTCCACCAAACTTTTACAGGCAGATGAATGCTTCAGTTCCTCATCTCCAGTGAAATCTCTGTCTACACAATCAAAGCATGGAGACAAGGGACTTCTCTGTATGTAAGAACAGATGTAATCCCACAAGCTTCCCCCAGTAGCATACTGAAGCACAAGAAACAAGGCATAGTCTGTCTCATAAACTTTGTACAGTTCCACCATGTATGGGACTTCCTGGGGCACAATGTTAGGGAATTGACTAGCAGTAGGGGTAGGGCTCTTATATAAGGTCTGGATAAAAAAAAGTATATTCAAAAGAAAACATTTCCTTAGCTACAATTTAGAAAAATAGAAAAAAAAAGTCTAATATTTTCTTTGTCAAAAAAACACTTAAAACCAACATAGAATTTCACCACTTTTTGTAAAACATTTTGGAACATATAAAGATATATAATATTAGAAATTATGGACACGTACCAACGTATCTACACATTCCAAACTTACCTTTATCACATACGTTGAGTTGTTTGTTGTGTCAAGAACTAGAAGTACTTTCCTTATGGCTCCGAGCACTTTATATTTACTAAGTTCATGGAATGGAGCCCTCAAGGAGTTTATGGTGGTGTTGAGGACAGTTGCAGGTGAGAGTCGACTGTCCACCTAACAAGAGATAATAAGAGCAGGATCAGAAAGTATTCAGACATGCATCATTACAATACCAAATGTGTAGACTTTCCTACTGAACTAAGTAATGATGCTGTCACATACACGGAAATCAAACTTACTGTTGGAAATCTTTGATGCTGTGAACAATTTTCATAATAAGATCTGAAGATGCAGCAATAACAATGAAGTTATACTTTCCCAATGCATGAACTGTTTCCATGATAACTATTAACTTTTAAGCCAAACAACATAAGTATCATAATCAATGTTTCAAAACAGTTTACATGTTTACTTTTCTTTTAGAAAATGACATTCCTATAAAGGGAGTGTTAAGTAATCAGCTGTTGCTATCGCTTCAAGTGTGTGTCTAGCACGTGTCTTCAGTGATTCAGCCATGTCCTTATCACAATCTTTGTGTAGATGATTCTGAGAAGTACAAAGTAGTAATAATACACCTAATATTACATAACAGAGAGACTGAAACAATTTAAATAACATCATTCTCTACTGACTCGCATGGCTTTTTGCTTCAATATCTGAACTCATCGTTTATAGCTGAAATGCTGATATTTACTCCTCCTACAGGGTGAGTAAATAATGGTGTAACTTAGATTATTAAGAGTCAACAACTGTGATGCATTATTACTCCTTGAATGTGTTGATTTGCCAACTAATACATTCTGCAATATAGGTGTAATTTTATACTGATGTAAGTGCAATACAGTAAATTAATGTTTTTGACTGTACAGAAGCCAGTCAAACTCCAGAATATTACAAATATATGATTCAGTATTCTAATGTATGATTCTTGGAATCACCTGTTTTTACAAAATTAATAAATCATTAATTTCAATTCATGTGTTACTAAGTGATGATATTAAACTTACCTAGCTCGACCAATACAATGGACAAGGTGAATGGTGGTTACAAAGTCAACAGTGGTTAGTCACAAAGTAAGTTAACATTTTCCTAAATTGAAAATGTATTTCTAATAATACCTCCGCCAGGGTTTCAATCTTTTCCCATCTAAGCATTGGTCTGATTTTTTCTCACTTGCTCCAGTCTTTTAAACCCCACTTATTTGCCCTTGGCAACATTTGTCTTGTGATACTCTCCATCTACTTCAATGTGTTCTCTATTCTGGTTCTGTATATAAGCACCTCATTCGGATAGTTTTATCACTTTTTCCAGACTTACACCATCCCAGTCACTAACACTGGCTCTAAGTGAGGAGGAAGGATGGGAAAGTGTCAGTGGAGGTAAGTATTATTGAAAATACATTTTCAATTTAGGAAAATGTTAACTTCCAAAACATACTTACCTCCACTGCCTCTTACAGCTCTGATCCCACATTGAGAAGGTGAAGGGACTGGTGAGGGCATTACCCATTCAGAAAGCATCTGCATAGATCAGGGGTGCACCATGATAAGAGTGGTACCCAAGTGGGGGAACCGCACTACATCCAGAACAGGAATGCTCTTCACCCTGAACTTAGTTCCTGTATCAAGGGTGGCTAGGGCAATTGGACTGCAAAGTTACATATATATTCTACTGATTGAATCCCAACCAGTAGCCATAGAGTGATGCATTCTGAGCCACCTGAATCATGACAAGAAAGTAAGCAACAATGAAGTGGACGAACCTTCTCTTCCACCTGAAGAAGCCCGAAAGGCAACACCCCAAGATCGGAATGATGGGATTGTGTATACCTTACTCAACCAAAGGAACAGAACTCATCTGGTCTGAAATTATTAACATGCATCCTCAGTCCCCAAAAGTGGGCTCAGAGCCTTCCACATGGAACACAGTGCTCAGCCAAGGAACCAGGATGGGACCACACCACAATAGGAATTATGAGGAGATAGTGGACCTCCTTCCATGAACAATATACTAAACTGATATTGATCAAAAAGACGGGCCAAGCACACCCCAACCAGATAGCCAAGCATCAACTCTGAACCAGTATTATGAGTAGGCTCACATGTAGGCTGGTGCTGCTCCTACCAACATCTGGGAAACTATCTAGGGACCTGGGTAGGAGGACCCCCAACTTCACCCCCTTCTCCAGGAATGGAGTAAATCACTCAAACAATCTGGAGGAAAAGCCTCTATCCACTACCCCAGTGAATGAAAACTGGGTTTGGTAAGAACTCTCTAACTCCACTAGTAGAATCTGGGGGGGGATATGCATTGGGGAATCCTGATGAACAGTACTCTGGAAACAGTGCAATAGGTGAACAAAGTTCCCTAAATTTTTGAAAGCAAACCGACCTCATTTTATTCAATCTTATGATCAGCAGGGAAGGGCAGGATCTCCTTTAGCTTTTCTCATGATAGTCCATTAGTGGTCGTCCAGCAAAAAAGTGTAATACCATCTGGTGTGCTTCTAGATGGTCTTATGCAATGCCTCTTTCCTACAGTCTGTTTCAACCGGTGGTAAGTATAGTTAAGTTGGCTGCTAGTGCAGAATTGGATAGATAAAAGCACATCTGTCTGAGCAACACTCGCCACAGAGTGGGATCCAGTAAAAAAAAAGGAGGTAAGGGACCCTGAAAAGTAAAGATACAAGAGGAGAATAAAAGAATACTCACCCCTCCTTATAATCTAGCAGATGTGGTCAAAACAGCCACAGGGGTTAGACAAAAACCCTCAGAAGAAGAAGAAACTGCAAGATCGTATAAATAATGTGAGAGAAAAGTACTGGAAGAAGTCCACATACCAACTTACACAATGTCCTACAGTGAGCATTTCAATCGGACAGCTAAATCCATAGAAATGTGACAAATCTGATGAGATGCGACTCGCAGAAGTTTGCTTGCCTGTAAAGAAAGTCCAGAATAAGCAATAAGGATCAATTTGCAAAATCACCTCGACAATGTAATCAGGGATAAATCTCAGGAACTGAAGGAATAATTGAATAAAATGAATAAAAGTCAATTTCTAGCACCTCAAAAGGAGTTAGTGCAAGCCACATAACACCTCTGGGCTCTAACAGGACATAACAAACGATCTGGTTCCGATCGGTTGTAGAGGTGAGAAATAGCTGGCAAATGAATTGGTGAGAAGGATTTATCCCCTTCCCTGGCTGCCTGAGTCTTAGGAAGAAAAGACCTATCAGGGTATAGCAGGACATAAGTGGAGAGGTAGAGAGTCCTGTGCACATGTAGTGCAAACAACTCCTACCTAGATGTCCACTTGCCAGCAGCAACAAAAAGTACTCTTTAGGTTAAAGGTAATACATGGTACATGAAGCTAAAGGCTCGAATGGATGTTGAGACAAAACATGCAATGCCACCTTAATATCCCAGTTTGATAATGAAAAAGGCCATTTGGGATGAAGGACTCTAATACAATTTGAGAAGGCCAGATAGCACTGGGGATTCAAATACTTTCCAATGTTTAGAATATAAAAAAGTAGTCGATAAAGCTGCTTTATATAGACGAAGCTAGACTTCTGTAAAAACGAAAGTCAAAAAACGAGATATGGTGGGAACATTTGGGCAAAGTGGGTTCAATTTCCTCGTGAGACACCATTGGTGATAAGTGTGCCATTTCCATTGATAAATGGCCATTGTGGGTCTGCAGATAGATTAAGATAAATACAAGGCAACTTTAGAAGTTAAACCTCAATGCCATGTGAAAGACTGCCTAACTTCCATGCATGAAGTTTGAGCTTGGGAATGTCTGGGTGTTGGATCAGGGTTGCCTTAACAGAGATGGTCAAAGAGGAAGTGGCAGAGATGGAAACTCTTGAAGATACTGCAGAAGAGGAAGCCATGGTTGGGCTGTCCTATCTGGGGCTACCAACAGTACTAAATAAGTAGTGGATCAAATCATAGTCAGAACTCTGGGTAACATACGAATTAGGGGAAAGGCATCCAATATTGACTGAATGCAACTATCACCAAAGCCCGAGGATGAGGTACTGGGAGACCAAAACTCCTGCAGTTGAGAGTTCCAAGGAGTGGCAAATGCATCAATCATCAGAGTCCCAAACTGAGAGCAAATCCGCCGGAAAACCTCGCAATGGAGCATCCAATCGGTCGAGCTGGGACAAGTGATTTGCTATTAAATTCATCACCGCTGGTATATGGATAACCAGGATGCTGATATGATGGGAGTGAGCCCAGTAGAGAATATCCAAAGTTCAAAAACAAAGGTCCTGAGATCACATGCCCTCTTGATGGGAAATATCAGAGACCACTGTGGAATTGTTGGAATGAATCATGACAATTTTCCACTTCAATAGACTGAGACCTTGAACCATTGCTCGTTCGACAGCAAGAAGTTTTAAAATATTGATTTGGAAAGAAGATTCGTTTTCCATCCATAGACCCTGGAATTCCTGACCATTGATATATGTACCTCATCCCTGAAGTGAGGCATCTCTTTGAAGAGATAAATCTTAGGATGAGGGGATGGTATATGAATACTGATGGTTTTGCTAGTCCGATCCAACCACTACTTGAGATCTAAGATGTTGCTCCTGATTAAGGAGACTCAATAATCCAGTGGATTGCAGTTCATGATCCATTGGTCTCGCAGCAACCACTGAAGGGACCACATGTGAGCTTGTCCCAAAGCAGTCAGAGATTCAAGGGATGCCCACATCCCCAAAGGAGAGAGGACCATCCGCACAGTAGGAGGAGACGTAAGTAAGAGCCTGACTGCCCATTCCATAGCCTGAAGCTAGATGGGAGTTGACTGAGCCCAGCTGAAAAACGTATTGAAAAAACACCCAGATGGACAATATATCGAGTCAGCAAGAGAATGGATTTCTCAGCTCTGATAAGAAAGCCAGCCTTGGTGGCTCTTCTGAAAGGAG
>NW_013667628.1:123679-127482 GCF_000517525.1 Limulus polyphemus
GTGGCTCTTCTGAAAGGAGAATCTGGGTGTGTTGTTCTGCCAACTGACAAGATGATGCCAGAAGTAACCAGTCATTCATATAATGGTGTGCACAGGCCAAAAGCATGAAAGTAACAAGAAAAACTAACTCTGCAGAAGACATATGTTGCAGATGCTAGGCCAAAAGACACAGCCCTGAACTGCACAACTTGACCCTTCTGCACAAAACGTAGACAGCGGTGAGATGACTTCGCTATGGGAATGTGGAGATATGCATTGGCAACATCAAACTTGGTCATCCACAAACCTGATGAAAAATGCCAACATATGTTGAGAAAGGACTCTATTGTGAACCTGGTAGGATCTAAGAACTGGTTGAGATGATTAAGCTCGATGATCGGCCGCTAATCTTCCATCTTCTTGGGCACAAAAAATAAATGGGAAAAAATCCCAGAAGAACAGGATCGACTCTCTCTACCACTCTCTTGACTAATTATTCTCTGATAGCCTTTTAACAAAGATCCACACTCTGTGGATCTGTTTGGGGTAGAAATATCACTGGTTTGGAGGATAATGGAGGTGGAGTAGTAAACTGAATGACCAACCCCGACACCAGAACTTGAAGTACCCGTGGATCTGCGGTGAAGGAATTCCAGGTGTCCAGAAAATGTTGTAACCTCGTTTCCACAGACCCCACCTGCATAGGGTAGTTACCGACATCGTTAGCAATGTTCTGCCTGGGTGGAGAAGCCTCAAAAATAAAGACAGAATCTATTCCGAGTACTAGCAGATCAAAGAGCAGAAGCCAGGGGTCAGAACACATGATGAGTAGTTGCACCCTGATGTCCAGAAGGAGTCAAAGAAAGTCTAGAAGCCAATGACAAAAAGGAAGAATGTAAACAGGTGACATCTATTGGTAATTTCAATGTCTCTGCAACACCCGTGAACATAAAAGGATGAAGAAAAGTAGTCTCACATAATTCATGGAAGGCTACAGCAGGTAGACGAAACTCCCTCCAACAATGCATCTCTACCCAATAAATCCCAACAACATACAAACCAAGAAACCAAAGAAAGAGCAGAAGCTGACAATCTTACCAAGGTAGAAGTCAGCAAAAGATCCAATTCGTCTTCAAATTGATTTGGGGAATGCTTATAGGCTTCTGATAAAATTTGGAGGGAAGACAAATATCTCAGAACAGTAGTGAGGGTCAAACAAACAGTGGTTGTAAGGTGAATAGTGGCTACAAGGTCAATAGTGGTTAGTTACAAAATAAAAGTGGTTAGAAAGTCAACAACAATTAGTTACAAGGTTCTATCCTTTACAAAATCAAGTCTTACAAAAAAAAACAACAAAAAACAAGTTATTGAAACAGTTAGTTATACGTACAAATGTTGCCTGAAAATAAACATATATAAATTATAAATTCTACAAAATAAAATTCCCTAGTTTGTTTATTAGTATAAGTAAATTCCACTTACTGCCCACCTCTTGTGATCCTGTACTTTTTCAGCTAGGTATTTATTATAGATTTCTTCAGCTCTCACCAAATATTGGTTGATTTTTCTTCTGACCGCATCTCTTCTTTCCGTGTTCTTGTCGGCTAGAAGATCCAAAGTACAGAAGTTACTAATCAAAACAAGTAATATGTCAAAAAAGAAACATTTTCATGAGACTGTTCATTGTAAAGATTTCATTATGAAGAAAGATACATGAATTTTCAGTTTAATTATGTTTCTACTTACATTACCATAACGTTACTTGCGTAACATAAACCTAAGTATTCCACCTTACACACAGTCAATTGTTTTCCACGTCGTGCAATTGTTGACTCAGTGTAAACTGCATAATTAGGATGGCCAATAGAGAATATTACTTTATTTATCCCAGTTGTACATACACTTGTATACTACAACACAAACCTAAGATTTTAAGTATTTACACTTATTATGTTATTCAACTCCTCCAAAAGTCATGTTGGTCAATCATTTACAAGTGTAAACATTGACTCTGTATGGATCACATAACTAACACAAGTTAACAACTCTCTCTGTCCTAACCTTAGATGCTCCAATGCTAGTTTTAACTACAGATACTTAAAACTTTATATCTAACATTATTCAAAATTGTATGTTAACTTTTCTTAGATTATTTTTCTGCTTTTAAGAACTGGTTACTTTGCTTTGTTCCCTTTATACCCCTTCCTATTCAAGTGTGGTCAATGGGCAGGATTTCTTTAGTAAGACCATCCTCAAAGCTATGGTGAATTGAGACAAGTAGAACTACACCAGATCTATTGGTCTGTTATAATCTAGCTGGAACTTGCCACATACTAAATACACCAGATCTATTGGTCTGTTATAATCTAGCTGGAACTTGCCACATACTAAATACACCAGATCTATTGGTCTGTTGTCATCTAGCTGGAATTGCCACATACTAAATACACCAGATCTATTGGTCTGTTGTCATCTAGCTGGAACTTGCCACATACTAAATATGATGCAAGTTTGTATGTGTTCCTGTAATTCACAGTATAAAATTGAAGTAATGTATTTTAGCTATTTACAGTAACAGCTAAATTAATATATAAAATTTAATTTCTTAAATAGTAATAACTACACTGGTCAAATGTGATAGCTTTACACGTGATGATTATTCTTTGGTGCTTGGTGATATTGCTAAGTAGGCCTAACCTTATCAGGTGTGACTGGGTTAAGGGCTGAAAACACTGCAAGTGTATCCAACTGATGACCTAGGACAGAGTGGTCATATAATATTTTTGTAGTTTTTCTGTTACTTATAACTAAGAACATTTATTATTTGTTGTAATTATTACTGTAGGATTTTGTCAGCTCTTCTGGTAGAAGTTACTACATAATTCAACAGTATGCTTATTGTTTCAATTTTACAGGATATCCACTCTTCAACAGTGTTCATTGTTACATTTAAAGAATCCATTTAAAGAATCCATTCTTTAGAAATATGCTTACTATTACCATCTTACAGGTTATCCACTCTTCAACAGTGTTTATTGTTAGAATGATAAAGAACATCCATTGTTCAACAATGTTTATACACATGTTCTAGCTAATGACAATATCTTTTCAACTGAATCCTTTCAGTACCAGATTAGTCAATGTAATTAATGAAAGAGCCAGAATAATCGTGTACCATTCATCCAGACTCATCACAGTGTAATTGTGTACCATTCATCAAGACTCGTCATAGTGTAATTATGTACCATTCATCAAGACTCGTCACAGTTTAATCGTGTACCATTCATCAAGACTTGTCACAGTGTAATTATGTACCATTCATCAAGACTTGTCACAGTGTAATTATGTACCATTCATCAAGACTCGTCACCGTGTAATTATGTACCATTCATCAAGACTCGTCACCGTGTAATTATGTACCAATCATCAAGACTTGTCACTGTGTAATTATGTACCATTCATCAAGACTCGTCACCATGTAATTAGGTACCATTCATCAAGACTCGTCACCATGTAATTATGTACCATTGATCAAGACTTGTCACCGTGTAATTATGTACCATTCATCAAGACTTGTCACCGTGTAATTATGTACCATTCATCAAGACTCATCACAGTTTAATTGTGTACCATTCATCAAGACTCGTCACCGTGTAATTATGTACCATTCATCAAGACTTGTCACCATGTAATTATGTACCAATCATCAAGACTTGTCACCGTGTAATTATGTACCATTCATCAAGACTTGTCACTGTGTAATTATGTACCATTCATCAAGACTTGTCACTGTGTAATTATGTACCATTCATCAAGACTTGTCA
>NW_013667628.1:128151-155464 GCF_000517525.1 Limulus polyphemus
TACCATTCATCAAGACTTGTCACCGTGTAATTATGTTCCATTCATCAAGACTCATCACTGTGTAATTATGTACCATTCATCAAGACTCATCACTGTGTAATTATGTACCATTCATCAAGACTTGTTACAGTGTAATTATGTACCATTCATCAAGACTTGTCACAGTGTAATTATGTACCATTCATCAAGACTTATCACAGTGTAAAAACCCTACTCTTTCATAGTGTGTATTCCACATCTACAAAAATTTTCTAAGTTCTCACTTGGAGCATGTTAAAAGTGGTCAGTGTCATGTCCTAAATTCAGGCCAAGGTGTTACTTTCTGTAGCAGAGTCCAATCACAGAAGTTATCTAATGTTTTATGAGATAGTTGTATTGAATTCTAATTTACCTTGTGTATAAGGAGACTGTTTTACAACTATCATGTGCACAGAGATATTTCAACATTTTTGTACTCTGCTTTTTTGATTGGTCAGCTACAGACAGAAGGTGAATTTTGAATACAGTTTGTTATTTTCAAACAGATCCATTTCAGAGTTCCTGTCGAAATTTCATCTTACATTTTTATCCACTACTTTTGCTGATCATGCAAGTCATCTTTAAGCTCATTTTATTTGACTTTTTCAACTTTGTTTATTAAAATGCTTTCCACTTGTACAACAGTCCATTCATCTGTTTTCTTAAACTGATAATGTGTTTACTTTTGCTTCAACTTCACACAGAATTGTCTGTCTCTTTCATTCCACCACCATAACTGTCCTCCCACTTATCAGGTCCTAGAACCTCCATTGTTGCAGAGAACAGGTAACTAACTGTGTGCTTGGTTTATCCTTAAACTGATAATGTGTTTACTTTTGCTTCAACTTCACACAGAATTGTCTGTCTCTTTCATTCCACCACCATAACTGTCCTCCCACTTATCAGGTCCTAGAACCTCCATTGTTGCAGAGAACAGGTAACTAACTGTGTGCTTGGTTTATCCTTAAATTATCACAACAGAAACATTAGTTTATTTTAAATTAGATGAACATAACTGTCTAAAATCAACTGTATTATTATTATTATTATTATTTTAGAGTACAATTTTCATCCAAAATAATCATAAGTTTTACAATATTATTTTACCTCGCAACATGAGAATAGCTGTTAATGCAAGTCTGTATAATTCAATAAGTAGAAGCTCAGCTTTCTTATTTCTTCAGTCATTCATCCTCAATGTTGGTTTAAACTCAAACCTAAAGTGTACTAAGGTCCTATTACAGATAAACATGCAAAACCACATGTACAAAAGAGGTCAGAATAAGAAGTCGATAAGCATCCAAACTGATTCATTTGTACTTTGGGAATATTAATTTATACTAGAAAAAATTATAATTTCCCTGTAAATAATTAGAAAGCATCCAGCAAGGTTTTATTTATTTTTGGAGTTTTATAAGTTTCTAATGAAAACTTGAGTACAATAAATTACACCATGACATTAACAGAAAAGTGATGTAATTTTGAATCCTGCAGACTTGAAAAAAAAAAACCATAATAGTCATTATAAAGCATGTGCACCTGTAGCTTTTTCTTATATCAATAGGTGTAGAGTTAGACTTTTAGTTGTACATTTAATATATCATTTTCAACATTTAAATTATTGATATAACACACTTATATTACCTGGAAATCCTATTACAAATGTTTTTAAGTGATACAAACTGAGTCTAAGCGATTGAAAGCTTCATTTATGGCAGATGATAATCCTATAATGGCTTAGTTTTTTTTCTTTCAAAATTTTCACACAAAAACTACACAAAGGACTATCTGCACACAGTTATTCCTAATTTTGAGCTGATAGACTAGAGAGAGAAGGCAGCTGATAAATAACAACCACTACCAACTGTTATTTGACCAAAAAGTTTGATTTTAACATCACTCTTATACCACACTCATGGCCCCCAAATATGGATCATGTACCAGTGGATTCAGTCTGAGCACACTAATCGCTAAGCCATGCACGGTCCCAATGGTTAAGGAAACATTTATGTGGATCATCCACTTAATAATTACAAACTTAAATTATTTAATAACACAAGTTCAGCACTTGTTTTGTGAGATAACAAAAACTTGACTAGCAACCTTTACACTAAACATAATTTTCTTTCAAACTTAGCTTGTCTGTAAAAATGTTTTGTCAATGACCCATTACTAAACAACTAACCTTGAACTCCTTCCAGTAGTGTAGCTATTGCTGTTTTGTAGAAAGCAAAGGCATGTGTAAAATCTCCTACAGCTTCACACTGCTGGGCACAACTTATTTCTTCTGCTGCATTAGTTAAGTACTTGGAGTTGTTTCTGTCGATAAAGTCCAGATTAGAGGCAATAGGTGAAAGAGGAGTCAAGGTGGGTGGTTCTACAGGACTGGTAACTTTAAGCTGGGAATCAGCTTCAAACTCTGATGAAGTAACATTAGTAGTTAGAGGATCAAACTCTTTCCACGATGGGACTGCATGGGAAGTTGGGAAGTCAGAGCTTGAAATATTATTGTCTTCCTTCTGACTTTTTATTGGAATGACGTCTATGTCTGTTACTGAGGAGCTTTCTACCTCTTCACCATCATCAAATGGTCTAGGAAATGAAAAAGAGTTGGGGTCGGGAGAACCGTGATCTTCTGAAATAGAATGATCCAGACGAGAACAAGCTTCGATGGCTGACAGAAGCCAGGTATTGCTTACTTCTGTGTGTTCTTCAGTGATATGAACTTCAGGTAAAGGATCAAAAAAGGCAAGTTCAGAACTTGGAAGAGGAGTGCTTAGTGTTGAACTTCCATCGGTAAAAGTAGTTCTGTCATCATCATCTTCTTCTTCACCCAGTTCATCTTCAGTAGGATGTGAACTTAGACTAATATCATCAATAGCCTTTCTATGTTGCCAGATTCCTCCAAGAAGAGTGTCAATTTCTGATGGTTCAGAGCTGCAACACATACAAGATTACTATAAACATTCATATGTGTTCTTATTCTAAATATTAGAAAGTTTTTATATTAATCAAAAGGCATTATTCATATCTGCATTATTTTTTTTATATGTAAGTTATACTTAAAGAAGAAAGGGTACTGTATGTAATCAACTAACAATTTGTTTAACCAATGTTTTTATAAAAATATAACAAAATTGTATATGTACTCACACCTCTTAACATCCATTGTTAAGTCATTTTTTTAATAACATTGGTCAACAAAAATTTGTTACTGGAGAAAACTCAAGTGAGTTGGGGTAACTGGATGGTGTTGATTTCAAAAATATAGTCAAAATTTGTCCTTCACCTCTAGATTTTGAGTTATTGTAACATCTCAATATTTTCTGAGCACTATGTGAAAGACCATGCAATCAACTTAGTACAATAGATTTATAATGTGAGATTAAGTTTACTTGGATGGTTTAATGGGTAAAAGGCATACAGTTTTGATAACTTCAAACATTAGCTGTATTGTTTTGGTGTAAAATTCCAAATATATTGTTCATATGTGTTATTTGTACTACAATATAATTGTAGTGAATTGCACCACTTTTGCTTCATTACCACGCTCACCTGGGAATTGCGAAACCCTCACATGCTCAGTTTGCTAGAACATTCAAGAAGTACTTCGACTGAACATAAAAGGGGCAAAGCCAGATACCTCTCATTCACTTAGTTGGTCACTTCGCCTCGCTCTGCACACAGTCAAAACAAAGTCCGATATTCTTCCTCTTATCATACTTGCGATATAATCAAATTCTAAAAAAACTATTTTTTAAAATTTTTTAACCTCTAGTTCTGTAAATATAAATTCTTTTATATTTTTTAGAAAACCATTTGAAATGCTGGTTGCCTACAGTTAAAGTAAAGTCAGAGAGTGCAAAAATCACCCAAACAGTCTCTGCTACATTTGTGAAACATGTATTACAGTTTCACGAAATAAAAACATCACACACAAGGTAAAGTTAGCTTACTACCAATATTTTGAGTGTAGAATTGGTGACCAAGAAAAACATTGTGCTCCACATGTGTGTTGTTGAGTTTACACATCTGGCTTGACATAGTGGCTGAATAAGAAGAGAACAAGTATGCCATTTACAGTTCCCATGATATGGTGTGATCCTAAAGGTCATCTAACTGACAGTTATTTTTGCATGACTAATATTTCTGGACATTCAGGCAAAACTAAACTACACATTAAATATCCAGATATTGCATCTGTAATGAAACCAGAACCAACAAGTTAGGAAACAGAAGAGTTATCCAGTGAAGAAGACAATGGATCATCTTCATCCTATTCATCTTGTAATTCTACTCCAGTATCATCTCAATATAAACTACCTCATCTGATCACACAAGAAGATCTAAATGATCTGATTCATGACTTGTTTCTATCAAAGCAGCATGGGGAACTTCTTGGCTCTCGTTTACAGCAATGGAATTTATTAGCTCCTGGAACAAGAGTTTCAACTCACTGAAGTCACCAACAAAAACTTGCTTCTCACTACAGCATGCAAGATAATTTGTGTTTCTGTACAAATGTCGATGCACCAATGGAAGAATTAAGTACTGAACGTCATCCTCAAGATGGAGACTTTTTATTGACTCATCTAAAGTTAGGTTTAAAGTTGTATTTTTGCATAGCAGGAACACTAAGCCATCAATTCCCGTTTCTCTTGCTGTGAACATGAGAGAAACTTATCAGCGTATGCAGGGTATAGTTGAGGCCATCAAATATCATCACCTATGGTGATGATCTAAAAGTTATAGCACTCCTGCTAGGCCTGCAGAGTGGGTATACCAAATATTGTTGTTTTTTGTATCTCTGGGACAGCTGGGATGATAAAAATCATTTCAAAAAGAAGGAATGGCCAGTGAGAGAGAATTACATACCAGGGAAACAGAATATCGAGTATCAACCTTTAGTGAATCCTCAACACATTTTTGCCCACACTTCATATTAAACTGGGACTCATGAAGAATTTTGTAAAAGGAATGAACAAAGATGGTAATGGTTTCAGATATCTGTCCGACAATTTTCTAAAAATCAGTTAAACAAAACTGAAAGGAGGTATCTTTGTTGGGCCACAGATTCAGGAAGTGCTGATGAATGATGATTTTGAAACAGTACTTAATCAGAAAGAACTTGCTGCCCGGAAATCATTCAAACTATGAAAACTATGCTGTGATGATTGATTATATGAACTACATAACAATGGGGTCTAAGATGTCACTGAAGGTACACTTCTTATACTCCCATTTAGACTTCTTTCCAAGTGATCTAGGTACAGTGAATGATGAACATGGTGAGAACTTGCACTAAAATATTTCTACAATAGAACATTGATATCAAGAACGATGGAATCCTGCGATGATTGGAGATTACTGTTGGTTTTTACAGTATAAAACTGAGAACATACATAAAGGGTACAACATGTCAAGCAGATATTTTGTAACAAAAGATGAAAAATAATATCATGATGAAAGTTTGAACATAGCCTGAATATATTTTCAGTATATAATCTTAATATACTCATTGCGTTTTAAAACTGGTTTTGCTATTATGTCTTTTTTTTTTAACTTTCTTAAATGCAATTTTCAATGAATAAATAAATAAAGTTAAAGAAAAAGTTGTTAGTTTCACAATATATAGGAATATTTTGAATAAATTTATCATAACTCAAAAACTAGAAGTGGTCAGTAATTTTTCAACACTTTTTTTAGAATCAACATCGTCAAATTACTCAGAAACAGTTGCATTTTTTTGTAGGAGCAGAGAAAAATCTATTTTTTTTTGCCTGAAGTTAAATATATTTTCTCTATTTTAAGAATTATGGGATGATGTATGATGGAGAAGACAGATGCGTTCTGATGGAATTTTTCAAAGTTCAGTATTGTATGGTACGGATATCAGTAATGTACAAAGCCCATTACATAAAATAGAAAATAATTCATGTCAGTCTAAAGAGATTAACCACAGCCCTAAAAAGAAAGCAAGTTATATTGTAAACTGAAATTTCACCATGTTTTGTAGCAAAACATCTTATAATGAGAGGAAAAGTAGGCTTAGGAACAGTGCCTCATGAATTCTCAATTCAAAAAGAGATTTATAAAACTGTTGCTCATATATATTGAAGATCAAGGTTATATATCACACCTTGTTGTACAGAAGAATGTGAACATGTATCAGTCAGAAGATCAAGGTTATATATCACACCTTGTTGTACAGAAGAATGTGAACATCTATCAGTCAGAAGATCAAGGTTATATATCACACCTTGTTGTACAGAAGAATGTGAACATGTATCAGTCAGAAAATCAAGGTTATATATAACATCTTGTTATACGGAAGAATGTGAACATCTATCAGTCAGAAGATCAAGGTTATATATTAAACCTTGTTGTACAGAAGAATGTGAACATCTATCAGTCAGAAGATCAAGGTTATATATCACACCTTGTTGTACAGAAGAATGTGAACATCTATCAGTCAGAAGATCAAGGTTATATATCACACCTTGTTATACAGAAGAATGTGAACATCTATCAGTCAGAAGATCAAGGTTATATATAACTTCTTGTTATACAGAAGAATGTGAACATCTATCAGGCAGAATATCAAAGTCATATATCACACCTTGTTGTAGAGAAGAATGTGAACATCATCAGTCAGAAGATCAAGGTTATATATCACACCTTGTTGTAGAGAAGAATGTGAACATCATCAGTCAGAAGATCAAGGTTATATATCACACCTTGTTGTACAGAAGAATGTGAACATCTATCAGTCAGTAAACTCTTTTGTAAGTGGTTTATTTTGAAGCACAAAACTACACAATTGGTTATCTGCACTGTGTCCACCCCAGGAATGAAACACTGAACTTTAGCATTATGAAGGCCTCAAATTTACTGTTGAGTGGTGCACCAGAGGGGGTGCTGATTACATTTACCTAACAGGTCACTGTTTGATGTAATATTGGCCAAGTCATCATCTGAATTATCAGAAGTGAGAATATTGGTGCCACAAGTTCTGCAATAACACTTTTTAGATTACATAAGCCTGATGGTGACTGGATAAGAAACCATTGGAAGAAACTTATAGAAAGTTTGATGTTTCAAAAGCTTTTCAGAGTCTGATGATCATCTTAATACCATAAGTATTGTATGAAACTTCATAACTTCAGTAAGTTTATCATAATATTTTACCTTCTTCTGATAATTAGAAAGACTTCAGCAAATACTTGTAAAATAGTCAATAAGAAAGAGTAGAATGTCTTCTTAATTTCAATAAACCGTCTGTGATATTATACCATTAAACCTTGAAATAGTTAAACATACAAAACTGCATCTCTTGAACCTACCTAATATCAGGACAGGAAGTTTTTGATGGTGTGGAAGATGTCACCTTGGCTGGCAGGAGAGGAGGATCTAGTGTTGAGTTAAGCTCTGACTGAATCCTGACTTTTTCACCACCCTACAAAACAGAATCAATACTTCGAACATTTTAATAATCCTACAGAATACTTTAAACTCCTACAAAATAAAATCAACTCTTCTGACATTTCAATAATCCCAGAAAACAAAAGGAACACTTTTGATATATCTCGGGCAGTAGTACAGTTGTGGAGAAACACATCTGTATGATACTTACCACAATAAGCAGATGCACGGGAGATTATCCCAAACCTGCATACCGAGGAGAATGCGAGACCCATCTGGCTGGTAAAACCTCTGGGAATGATCTGGTACTGAGTGTAAGGTCTGTACACCTCTTCCAGGTAAACACCCCAACCTTACTTATCAGCAAGAGGTGTATTCACTTAATCTCACACCACTGAACAAAAAGGAACTCTCCAGATCAACCTACTAGCAGCTTGGAAAACATTACTTCACTAGCATTTGTTTGTTTGGAATTAAGCACAAAGCTACACAATGGGCTATCTGTGCTCTGCCCACCAGGGGTATCAAAACCCGGTTTCTAGCATTGTAAGTCCACAGACATACCGCTGTGCCACTGGGAGGCAGAAAAAAAGAAAGAGGAAATTTGCATAGTGGGGAACACCAAAGATGTTGAAACCAAACAGGAATAATCACACCCGCATGCGGTCCCACACTGCTAGAATGTACAATGAGTTTACAATAAAGGGATGGCAGGTATTTGTCAGGTGTGAGGACAGGCACACACACCTGGTGCTGTAATTTTTTCTCCTGAAGTACAGCCTAAAGGTAAAACATATACTGCTAAAGTAGTCTTATGGAAGACCCCATTTCAACAACAATCACTGAGAAGAGAACAGGCATAAATAATGAGCAGGATATTCTACACTAAATTGTTAGGAATTAATCACACTATCATTCACATTTCAAAATTTGACGTAACTTAAAGAATAAAAATGTAGATTTACTGTATGTTATTGTTGAGTGGCTCTTAGCATGACTGAAATGTTCAACAATTACTTTTCACGGTGGTAGTATAAGTAGCTCAGAACTTGGGCTGTGAGTGAAACCAAAAGCGTAACACAATTAACCCTTTTAAAGTCCATGAAATAATTCAAACTGATATATTGACTTTTCCTGCCATTGTAGATGGGTACTTTTGTTAGCATTTGTATAACCCATAGAAAGAGCAAATTGTACACTATGTAAATTACATGATCATCTATTTTGTTTGAGCTGTGAAAGTCAATAATTTGGTGTCAGAGCTTAATGTGTTTGGACCAAAGACATTGCTCCAAGAGGTAACAAAAATCTTTTAAGTTAAAGATTACTTAGAAAGCCATATAAACTAGTTTTCATACAATCTGATCTAGTGAGTGTTTGTTTTTGGTTTTATAAAATTCATATTTCAAAGGTGCATGAATTATTTTTTGGACAACCAACACAGAGAAAACAAAATGTAAGAAAGCAGGCACTCTAATGCAAATCAACCTAAAGCTAAGGTAACTTATAAATTTCTTGTCTTTTTAGATATTTTTTTTATTGTTAAAAATATTTTAAAGAAAAGTAACTAAAATGTACAGATTAAAAATTTATTAGGTTAGATTAAAAAAAAAGTTAAATGAAAAAATAAATTCTTTCATCATCACTCTAAGTTACATATGAGGAACGAACGTACAGCAGTTAGACACACATAATGTTATCTGATATGTTTGTTTACTCCATTATTGATCTGATGATTTATTGTTTGTCATGGTAGTTACACATGATTCAAAGATCAATAAACCGTAAAATTAAATGAAAGCAGTTGTAAAAAGTTAAAGAGGCCTGAACTTCTTAAGATAAATAATTGTAATTGTATATTAAAATCTACAGTCATTCTAATAACAAAAAAAGAAAAGTATTTTTGATTTCATATTTTTCAACTTTTGCTACAATTAGTGTTAAGGTTCTAAATATGTTCTAACATATTCAGTTAGAAGATTCCGGATATTATGCAAATATATTATGAAAACTTTAAGATGAAAAGTACTTTACTGTTAGCATGAAAATCATTTTTCTCTCAGACTGATTCAGTAAAGGCTTCATAACTTCACAGACAAACTTTAGTAAATATACTTAATTTAAAAATCTGATTTTTGTGCACAACAAGTTATAACGTTCACTAAAAGCTTGCCAAATTTAATGAAGATACACTAAGTACATTCAGAGTTATATTTCATGGTTATAAGTGTGATAAAAATAACCAGGCCTGAACATATAGTTACAAAGTTAAAATCAAATTGAAGGTAAATATAATGATAGTTCTAAATAAGATGTTTAAAATTTTCTCATAATCAAGAGAATTAAAAAAAGAAAGACTACACTATGAATGGGAACAGAAGTTTAAAATAATAAATGCATTCCACTAATCCTAATTAATTCATCACCAAGAAAAGACATGAGCCTTTGTTCAAATACTTGCTCTGCTATTGGTTGAAGGCTATAGTCTAATGATCATTACATCATAGGTTAGTGCAGTTCCTGTTGATATCTGTAGGGGTGTGAGTTTTGGTCAAGGCATGTACATAAATCACTCTGATGACCTCTAAATATTTATCATAGTTTATATGTGCATCTCTAGCACAAAAGTTGTTCTTAGAAAAACTATTGAAAACAGATGTCAAAATTAAAGAATAGGTTAAACAATCGCCTAGTTTTGTTTGATTTTTGTATCTGAAGAGGATGATGTTTCGAGCTAGCACTCTTCGTCAGATCATACAGCTTACAACAAAAGGCGCGTGCGCAGAATTGCACCTTATGTTGTAAGCTGTACGATCTGATCGAAACATCATCCTCTTCAGATACAAATAAAAAGAAAAAAATTGGCGATTGTTTAACCTATTCTTTAATTTTGATATCTTTGGCTCCTATGCAGTTAACTATATATTTCTTATTGTAAACAGGTGATCAATGCAAGTGAAAGTCATTCTTCAAATACTGTTGTAAACAAGCACCAAATGCTAGAGAAATTGTTGTAATCTACTAATTAGTGAAGGTGTTTTGTTGTCAGTAATTATCACATCTTTACTTGTTCTGATCAACCCCTATTTCACTGTTCTCATGTTCAAATGTAAAGATTATTGGTAAAATTTCCTATTCTGAAGATCTGTCTTTATGAAAAACCATCTGGATGCTATGTCCAGACTAATGAGGATTCATTATATATCATTTTTGTATATATTTGCACATTATAGAATAAGTTATCCAAAACACTTACCTCAAAAAACTTAACAAAAATTTGGCTTGTGAATAATGGAGGATACTGAGCAGCAAACTCTAAAAGTGCCAATGCACTCTTCCTTCGTTCTTCAATGATTTCTCCTTCAAAGCGTCCTATTAGAGACAATAAATAAGTTAATTGTGACAACTTCTCAAATAACAGTAAATAGGTACTATGAAACAATGTATTCCAATACATCTTTTTCTAAACTTATGTGAGATAAATTCATGCAATAAGAAACAATATTTTCACCTTAAAAACAGCATTACATAACCTTTGTATAGAGCTGGGCAATTAGTGGTTTTTGCTTATCAGTTAATCACCATGCTCATTAGTTAATTAGTTCCATCCCCCACCTCCTATACAAAACAAAATAAAAAATGGGACATTGTTCTGCCATGTTCAAACATATTATTAGGCATCCTATTTTCATCATTTTGTTTTTTAAGTAATTTTCAAATTACCCTTCACTTCATATGATAGACCTCTTCTGGAAATTGACAGTTGCACACTTTGGGAAAACAATATTTACACACTAAAATACATCTTGCTACAAGTTTTTTTTAAGGATAATCTGTACATTCTTTGTTTGGTGAATGAATTGCTAACATTGACTAAATACCACCCCATGGTTAATATTTTGTTTCTTTTTAGAATCTGCAGCAATCCCACACTGACCTTCTGTAAATCAACTAAGATGACAATTAAATAATGAAAACATGTTTTACTATCACCAATAATGGTGAAGGAAGCATGAGATCCATGGTTGAATCCACCCTGCAAATATGTTTAAAAAGACTCTCACGTGAATCAGGTACTTATTAAAAGTCAAGGCAAACCTGGAAAACTTAACCAGCCAACCCAAATACGAGTAGGGGCAATGGAGATCCAAACAAAAGACTGAAGGAAAGAGCCTGGAACTGAAAAATCTTATTGTCATGGACAAATCAGAGAAAGCAATGGATAAAGTGACAAATCAGGATGTGCAGAAAAGCATTCAAAACAATGACTTTCATCATGCACAGCCCAGAAGAAAACTTCCACCTCAGATTGAGATAACCGAGCTTCCCGAGCTGAGGGATGACCAAAAATTGGTTGAATAAGCTGCGACCAACTTTCCATCTTCTTGGGAATGACAAAAAGATGGAAGTAAAAACCACACACGGTGTAGAAGACCTGTTCCATGGCATTTATAATAACCAACTCTAGGTAGTAAAGATGCATAATACCCGAGTGGTGGTGGAAAGACAACCAGAGGAGGAGAAAGAGGAGGATGAGTGCTAAAAGACAAAGAAAATCCATGATAAAGCACCTGTGTGAGCCAAAGAAAATCTACAAAGGGCATCTACAGGTGCACGAAAAGGGAAAGCCAAGCTCCCACTGGACCAGGTCCATGGATGAAAAACTTAATGGGACACCCTGGACTGAGAAATTATGGAAGTCAAAGTAATCAGAGAAATATGTTGACAAACAGCTTCAGTTAAAGTTCCTAAAGTGTAAAGAACACCTCCAGAAACCTCATCTTGAATGTCCCTGGGATAGGAGTGAGGGAGGCAAACGCCTGAAATTAAGGCTCCCAACAAAGCAAATCTCAAAAACAAAGACATAATTGTTAACTGTATCACGGGAAAGAGGACATTCCCAAACTTAAAAAAGATACTCAAGTAATGGAGACTCATGTAAAAAGGTTGCCCAAGATTCAGCAAAAACTACTTGAGAAAGAAAAAGCAAAAAACACATACTAATGTAATCCAAGAAGTGATTACCTGATCTTCATCAGGAAGAAGCAACTGGGGGCAAACACAAGGATGGAAACAACAGAGGTGAAATTGCTGAAAGATGAGGCAAGCTCAGCTGAAGTACAAGAAAAAGGAGATCAGAATGGAACCAACAACATTGTGAATAATAACAATAATATTACTGACCTCCAGCTACTATTACAGTATTGGATGACTCCTGTTGAGGATTGTCAAAACCTCATAAGATGTCAAAAACATGGAACATGAATGTGTAATTCAGATCCACAAGACTGTCTGATTTGTTTCTGTTATTATTATTAAGTACAGTAGTACTTAATAGCAGGGATCGACAAAGGTTTTCAAATAATTCACAAGCTGAAAAACCACCCTATTGAGTTCCTAAGCAAATAACGAACCATTCAAAGTATTGGTTATGATATATCATGTGCATATATACTAATAATACACTTAAAAGGTCACTAACATTTCCGGTATAACAATTCAAAAATGTCTACAACAGCAACTTTTTCATCTAATACCTACCTGATCACGTCAGCGGGGCTAGTTGACTAATCTGTGGATATCTGCTTTTGATATTCCAATAAATATATACAGATATTTTATAAGTGGGAAACATATCACGCACATAATTAAATATCTTTTTTACCTAATTCAACTCAACAGATGGATCTACATATCAATGGATAGACAAACAACAGTTTCTAAAGGTAAAGTATATACTTTATACAGATATAACATAAAAAGTAAACAAACAAGAGTAATAAAAAACTATGAATTTTAAAATGAAGTAGGGATCCTGCTACAAAAAATAATGAAACAAGAATTAAAATCACAATCACAAATTTAATCCCTATTTTGGCAGTTTCACACACTTATCTGTAGGCCAAAGAAAGAATTACATTTTATAAATTTGTGTTTGTGGTTTTAATTATTGTACATTTTAATGGAAAGTAGGGATCATTGGTTATTCATAGAATTGCTATAAGTGTACAAAACTAGTACTAGTGGGATAAATTTTAAAACGATTCTCATACCCTACTACGGTTGGCATATGGTCCATACAACTAAATGAAGCAGTCTAAGTTTGCCAACCAAAGGGATATCTCTGTAATGCAATAAGATGTTGAAATTATATATTTTGGCTTGCCAATATCTATAGCATGTATTTCTAATTGATTGAATAATATGAAGCCCTTATGAGGGAAAATAAAAAATCTATAAATGAGAAACCACAGTGCTACCACATCATGTGGCTCAGATGATTGATAATTTATTTCAATATTTCCTTTTCAAATTAAGAAAATAAGTAACAATGGTTACATTTGTAGCTTGTAATAAGTAAGCAATATATTAAGTCAAAGCTATACTATTATCTAGGCATACAAGGTAAACATGAATAACAGACATCACTGTAAATAGTTGTGTAACAACCAGCCACTAGGTAACAGAACTTGTAACAATACCTTATTGGAATGTTCAGAAACAGTAATAACTGGAAACCCTAATTTCAATTAATTGATTATTTTCATGAATCACGACTAATAAATTAAGCTGAACAATCTTTATTTATCAATGAGAAATCATAAAACCAATATTATGATTACTATTATGATAGTTGGAATAATCAAAAGTACTAATCAGAAACACTAATTTTAACAAATTAATTATTAGCTTTAAATTAAGCTATTTAATCAATTACTTACTGCAACATTAATCGATACTCACAATTAATTGATTAATCAAGTTATATGTCCAGCTCTACATGTAACTATAATTTAACATATATTATTAGAAAGGTATCTTCATTATGCTTTTAACTCAGCTGCTTCTTTAGTGTCCAACTTCATAACTAATTTCAATCTTAATATAATGGCGATGTGTACAACCTAACAAATAACATGTTTTCCAAAATAATTTTAAGTATGGATGTTTGATGGTGGTTCTAAAGTTTACACAGGTAGTGAGAAACTCCCACTAAAATCTCAGAATACATGATGAAGCAAAAGTGACTATACGGTTGTTTCATCTAGAACAGTTTGACTTATAACTACTGCTTTGAAACAAACAATAATTAAATTGGTTTCAATTGTCTTTGTATTATTTTCTTTAGTTCATGATTGTCACTGTTGTCACTAACACTCAAGGTTTCACGACATTAGATCTTCTAAATAATAACTACAAAACAATGTTATATATCATATTGTTAGATACGTACCTGAAGTATTTTAATACTTAATACACAGTCTTTCAGGTTATAGAAATAACCTTAAGTACACATACATTACAGAATACCTGAAGCTCAGTCACTTTCTAAAAGTATGTATGTATGTAGGTTAACACACATACTACAATTGATGGAATACATCTGAAAAAATTCAGTCTTGGACAAAGAAAACAAATTTTACTATACATTGTTTCTTATATTACATGCAATTTTAACAAAACATAACTGTACAAGTTTAATTTTATACTCGGAAATACAGATACATGAAAAATGTTGATTGATAAATCAAATTATCTTAGTAATTTATACATAATACACATTTACTCTCAGAACTATCACAGTGAAGTAATAAATTACTTTTTCTAAGACAGCTTCATCTTAATTCATTTCCACAGGAAATACTTAAATTGTTAAGCATGTACAGTATTTCTTTTTAAGGAGACATCAATCACATTAAGGAAAAATGTAAAGAAGCTCACCAAAAAATGTGGACTTGGCAAATGGAGGAAATTTTCCCTTTAAATGAAGGTTGCGGTGAATGGTTAAAAGAGCTTTATGCAGTACTTTGAAATCATTATATCGTTTCCACACAATTATCTAAAAAGAAAGGACAAAAACTGTTTCATTTCCAGATATTTTCCTATTTGACAATACTTGCAAGAAAGAACAATTACATTTTTCTTTAAGGATATTGAACAAAAATCCATCTTTCAATTCATATAAATATGTATTAATCAATATTTATATAAAAAACTTTGAATGCTAACCCAAAATGGTTAGAAATCACAAGATAGAGACGTAATTATATGTTAGTGTTACTGATTACTTGTAGTTTGATGTAAATAATAGTGTGTCGATGCTGAAGGTCAATTTTACCTACGTTTAATTCAGGTTAGATGAAAAGTTGTGTATATCTGTTTAACGTTGAACATGATACTGGTTGATTAAAATGGAACACAAAAGTCTTAGCAGTACTCTTACTGTTTAGATATTTGCATATTCAATCACACAGTTCAGCATATGTAAAGATCGAGTCTGTCTTTTGTCTTTTCTATAGCTCTAATATTGTGAGTTTTTATTAGACAAGACAATGCATTTTTATTTTAAAAAACTTCCTTACCACTGTAATGTAATTTTAAACTGAATTAAATAGTAAGTAGTATCTGAGAATGTTTATGAATTCTTAAAGACACATCAGAATGAAATGTAACAAGGAGGTTTTACTTCACCCATAATTTTGTTAGTTTTCTAAAACAAAAAAGGGATTTTTAATGTATTAAATAATGAACTATTTCAGATGTTTATACTTTGATGCTATCAAATATCTGAAATTACTAATTTTTTATGCACACAATAAGATATAGCACAGAAATACTCTATATAAGCCAAACCCTTTTGAGAAAATAAATCTTTTCTGATATGATTTGGAAACTAGTGATTTTTGTTACTTAATACCCAAGATTCAGTACTCGTTTGTTGTAAGCAGAGCAAATATTCCATGACTTACAATTAGTTTCCTAGCTTGTTTACCAATACCTACCATGATGTTATTTTGTGTAAACTGTTAAAAATTAAAAATACTGATAAATAATTCCAGCATCAAGAGCTAAAGTAACTTATGACAAAGGCCCCACTCAGGCATATTTCTGTAAGTTTTGTATTGCATTATTCCCGAGAAACTTTCATGTTAACATGAAACATGGCCTTACCTGAGAGACACTTTCAAAAGAATTCTTTGGAAAAACCTAGAAAAAAAGAAAGGAAAAAAAACTAAGCTTCTATTACATTAGGTGTTTTGGTTTTACAAAACATAATTAAAGCCATGGTCACAAGCTAATAGTCATTAAACAATCAAGAATTATCAATAAACTCCATTCTCCAGTGCTTGATGCTTACCTATGTAATAGATACTTCACTCTAAAATGCTTAAAACAACAAAACATTTCCCTCAATGCCTCAAATAAATAATACCTTTTTCAGCCATGTCTGTGTTAAATTTTCAATCATTAACACCAGGTGCTAGCATTCTAGGGTTAAAGTAAAACATACAAAAATCTTAGTGTTTTACCAATATTCACATTATAACTGCGCAACATATAGACACTTGTCATTTGAATTTATGTTCACATCAGTATCGGTAAGAGACTAATTAAAAATGTTTTGCTGCGTTCCTGTCCATTTCACTTTATTTCGTTAGAAGCAAGAAGAGAGCACATCAACTTCACTTAAATTCAATCACCAAGAGTAAATTACTAAATATCATATGAACAACAAAATGGAGTATAATCAAAGGATCCTGTCACAATTAAAATAAGACTTATTTCTATTACATCACATTGATGTAATTGACATGTAAAATATAAGCTTTAGAAAGATAAAAATATTGAAAAATATCTACACCAACTTCCATTAAAAATGCATTATGAAGAACTGGTAGTTTTTAACCTTGGATAAATACTTAGAAATTTGCATTAATGAGAAATGTCAATAAAAGTCACTTCAGCAATAAAACATTGTTTACTTACTTTTGATATAACTTTATATATGGTGTAACCTTTCTCATGACCAGTCGGTTCTGTGACATCAAATACTCGAACCCACGGATCTTCTTGTTTCTTAGTTTTATATACAGCCATATCTTTTCTACTGTTGTTAGAAATGATTTATAAGTTCAAGTTGTATCTTAGGCAGTTATCATGACCCACAGATCTTCATCAACAATTCCCACACAGTGGCCTCAATCTATCTATTACATTAAAATTCACAGTTAACCGCATTGTAATCCCAAACACCGACCAACTATAGCGCCATCATATTAAAATAAACTAAAAAGTCTGTCATATGGCTAAACTTATTTTTATTTCACTTTCATGATAAATGAACACTATGTGTTTTCTATTTATTCATAATTTATGGTAAATATGTGTATTTTTATTTTATATCATAAACATGTTGTTTAGTTGAAAATTCACAATATCTATGGAAAATCAGTGAAAGAGAATGGAAAAAAGAAGACCTAGAATAACTTGATAATTTGGCGTGTAGAGTAGTGTTTAAAATTACTACCCATCATCCGTTCACTTATTTGAGAGGTTACCCTTACATGTAAATCATATTGGTAAATCGTGATTTTTTTCCATTTTTCAGCTATATTTTCAATTTTTGATTTACTTGTTTGCTAGAGAGAGCTGTTAAACAAATTATGACGCTAGATTTACAGAATTTATTTAAGTAGTCCTAAAATACCTAGATTGTTCGTGAATGTTAATGATCTTTGCGAAACATATTGTTACGTCTCTGGTCGTTTGTTAATTTTCCGTGGAAATTCTTTCCGAGAAACTTCAGCGATACAAGTCCTTTCTTAAATAAAACTAGTTTATTCTTTCTCAATTCAACTTTGCAATACACTTAATTTCCACAGTTACTTTAACTTAAACACACGCTATAATTCACAACGATTCACGCACTTTACTACCACTCACTTGACTCAATTATCTGTCTCGATATCTGTCTATCTGCCATTATATTTCCGCTTTATTTGCCGGGCTTATATACTAAAATAGAGGGCGTCTAGAAAAGACTAGAGTTGCCAGGAACAGCCATGATCCTTCTAGAAACTCCAGCGCGCATGCTTCCAGCGTTGCGTGACTTCCGCTGTCGTAACAATACTATCACACTGCAACTTGTAAGGATAATAACAACTAAAAACATTCACAAAATTTTTTCGTTTCTCTTTTTGAAGTTATCTTCTTAATAGTTTAATAATCAGCAATTTGTTATTGTTTCGCTTTATAAGGGTTAGATGTCAGGACAGTCGGATTAATAATTATTAACATAGTTATTATCAAGGCTTGAACGTTAGTATTTAAATAGTAAAGATAAACACATTTTACAATAAAAAGTGGTTTTATCAATAAAACGAACTGTTTAAGCGATCACAATGTGTTTACGCTTATGATTAATTTTTCTCATTCGTGAAACCGTTTGATCAGATATGAGGTTAGTTGGTTGGTTGGTTAGTTATCTTAGAGCAAGGCCACATTTGGCTATCTGCTGTGTCCACTGCGGGGAAACGAACCCCGAATTTTAGTATCGTAAGTCCGTAAGCTTACGAGAAACTACACTTTAGAAAGGTGAACACACTGTTTTTTTTTATTGTTTTTTCTTCTTCCAAACACTTTTCACTCAATTGTCATTCCTTCATTTTTCGAATCATCGTAGGTTATACTTTCGTCTAATACGCCCAAATACCTTTTTCATCTTTTTCATTTAGGCCTTTTTAAGGTTTTTAAGGGGTCAAAGATCAAACAAGCCTGTGCTATCATATTTACAGCAATCAAAATAAAAATTTGCATAAATATAAATTTTCATGCGCCCAAAAAAATGAAATGCATAAAAGTTATATTTGCATATTTTGGGTCTTTTTTAGCAGGTCAGAGCTTACAAAAAAACATAATTTATGGGGTTCTGGTCAACTACTAGACCATATTTTGACCAACATAAATGGAATTTTGTACAAAGATACTGTTACGTCTCCGTTTGTTAATTGATTTTTCCGTAACTTCGTTCCGACGAAATTTTAACGACACAAGTCTTTACTTAATAAAACTGGTTTATTCTTTCCGAATATAACTTTACGATACACTTAATTTCAATATTCGCGCTGAAACAAACACTATAACGAACGAACGTTAACTTCAACAATACCCTGTGACTGCAGTTCAATTACTCACTATCTACACACACATTTGTGTCCCGTCACGTTATCACCCTCTTTTATATACCAGACTACCCTATATCTAGTAAATGCTAGAGCATTCGCTAAGGTACAGGATAGTTCTAGAAAATAGGTGGCGCCACACCAGTCACGTGTTCTCGATGACGCAACAATACTTTTTTCTACAGGTCCCACACATTGACAAACAAAAATGGTAGACTTGTCCATGTTTTAGTAATTATAGAGGGTCAAGATGGCATAAAAAGCATAATTTTAAAGTTTTTTTGATAAGTACTTCACCATATTTCGGCCAATTTACATGGGATTTCGTACAAAGATACTTTTTTGCAGGTCCCATTACATTTATATACACGAATTTAGGATATACCAATTTTGGGTCATTTTAGGAGGATCAAAAGGTTAAACGAACCCATAATTTTAGGGGTTTTGGTCAATTATTAGCCCTTTTGACCAATTTGAATTTGATTTAAATATATTTTTCTACAAACAACATACATTGACAAACAAAAAATGTCGGACTTGCTCATTTTTAGTAATTATAGGGGGTGTTAAGATGTCACAAAAAGCATAATTTTAGTTTTTGACAATTAATTTCGGTATTTCTTCCAGCTTACATGGGGTTTGGTACAATAATAATTTCTTGTAGATCACAAGCAGTGATATAGATAGTTTTTGATTTTTTTTTTGTGTTTTTCACGATTTTGCGGGTGTCAAGTTTGGCCGTGTTGAGATTGGGTGGGGGAGATATTGTATTTGCCCGCGAATGTTGGCCTTTTTAATCACAGTAAGTTTTTATTTTAATAACTCTATGTGCACCTTTTAAAGGGAAACATATTTTTATTTGAATTAGTAACTTCAACAAAGGAAGACTAATTACACAGCTGGCTTGACTGACTAACATTTTTGTGCATTTTTTTAGCGTAAGACTGCGCAATGTGTTATCTGCGCTGCGCTCACCGTAGGGTTCGAATCCCGGATTAGCATTAAAAACCCTGAAATTATTTGTTCACACTTAATCTAATATAATCAGCCTGAAAGACATTTTGTGAGACAAAGAAGATAAACGAACAGTTCAGAGACCCAAAGGTTCAAACATACCACTCCTAATTTAGAACTGCAACCAAAAAAAAGTAATCATTCAACATCAACCCCCCTCTTATTTTCCCCTCACCAAATAAACCCATGTTTCTGTTGTTGAATTTAGCTCAAAACTACTCAAGGGTTACACTGGGCAACAACAACAACAACAAAATTGCTAGAAAAAAGAAAACAGTTTCTGAGTAATTTGACGATGTTGATTCTAAAAATAATGATGTTTTTCTTTCGTGAAACTGTAATATATGTTTTACAAATGTAGCAGAAACTGTTTGGGTGATTTTTGCACTCTCGGATTTTACTTGAACTGGAGGCAGCCAGCATTTCAAACTATTTAAAAAATATATATAATAATTTATATTTATAGAACTAAGAGTTTAAAAGATTAAAAAAAATAGTTTTTTCAGAATTTGATTATATCGCGAGTATGATGAGAGGAAGAAGATCAGACTTTGTTTTGACTGTGTGCAGAGCGAGGCGAAGTGACCAACTGGGTGAGTGATGGGCATCTGGCTCTGCCCCTTTTATGTTCAGTCGAGAAACTTCTTGAGCATGTTAGGGTTTCACAATTCCCAGGTGAGCATGAGAATGAAGCAAAAGTGTGCAATCCGCTACAATTATATCAATAACAAATAGCATATATGAACAAAATAGAATTTTACATCATTACAATATACAGTTAATGTTTGAATTTATCAAAAATTTATGCCTTATACCCATTAAACTGTCCAAGTAAACTTAATCTCACAGCATCAATCTGTTGTACGGAGTTGATTCCATGGTATTTCACATAGTTCTAATAAAATATAGAGATATTACAATAGCTCAAAATCTAGAGGTGATGAAAAAATTCTGACTACATTTTTGAAACCAGACAACCTTCGTATAGGTTTGTTGGAAAACCTGAAACAAACAAATAATCAAGTAAGGCAGCTTCAATAAAAGATTTAATTTTTTTTAATGATAGGATAGTGAATGATTTGGAACTTGCCTCAAGACATTGCAAAAATATAATAACTGTCCCAAGAGGGCACTTTCAGACATGAGATCAACTCGCATTGCATATTACATTAAAAACAAGCTACGTAAAATCACCGGGAATTTTTTAAATATAGAAGATAACAGGCAGAGTGATTATCATAATGTAGGTGAGTCACGTGACTTCCGATGGCATAAGTCAGTCACGTTACTTTTGTTTCTTATCAGCAAATGTAAAAAATTGAACGTCGTGCACAGTTTCGTCTTCCTGTAGCAACAATAATTCCTGTTGTGTTTCGTCTCAATAATGTGAGATGTGGCCCAAATCGTCTTAGAAATTTAATTTTTGGATTAAATATTTTCATTGGGTGCAAGTCCTTCGTTAGCTAGCATTGCAAGCAAGTGCAGTAAAGTTGTTAGTTGTTTATAATGAGCTGTATTATCTACACCTTTTGTATCCTGGTGCTAAGCCTAACCGCTCCCGGTGACTGCGGTGTACTGAAAGAAAGGACTATCAGGAATACAATAAACTTGGCTTTGGCTGACAGTCCTTGGAAAGTTCCGGCTGATGTGACCGTCGAGAGTGATGGTCAGTTGACAATAGAACCAGGAGTTGAAGTTCTCTTCAGTCCAACAGTGGGGATCACCGTAAAGGGCGCTCTTATCGCCAAGGTAACGTATTTTATCATAAGTTTATGAATTGAAGGTTAAGATCGGTGATATATTACTATAGGGGAAGAATTGTGGAAGTTAAATTATTTATGTGGAAATTTAAGAACTCCTTGAAAAGGATTCAAGATGCGAAATAATTTCACGATTTTCAAATACAAATTTAATTCTTGATTTACTCGTGGTCATTAGAAAGTTTGACTTAAAAAGAAAGGCAAAAAAAAAAAGACTCTCGACTTAGTTTCGGAAATGATGAATGGCTAAAAAAAGTCTTTGTATCGAATTATGACGCAAAGCTATACAAAGGCCATATACGTTAGCCATCCCTAATTTCGAACTGATAGACTAGAGTCAGCATCACCTACCGCCAACTCTTGGACTACTCTAATATAATAGTATGATTTGGCTGTTACTCTTATAACGCACCCATGCCCTCTGGAATCCACAGTTCGAAACGCCCGGCACAAGTTAAAGAAAGACCGTTTTAAATGTTTTTAATAGCTTATACGTTGAGAATACATTTTCATAAAAAAAGGAATAAGAGTAATTTACTTTTAAACATTACTTTAAATTATTTACATTAGCACTTCTCACTGTTGTAAATAACCTGAAAAAGAACTTTTGCCAAAATGTGGTTAAAATGAGCCAAAGTTTATTTAGTGACGTCATTAATTAATCTTGAGTTCTCATGATGAACTCTGTTGAACGTTGGTTTTGTATATATCACAAGAATTATTATCTGAGGCCCTTCGGTGGTATGTCTGTGGGCTTATAACGCTAAAAACAGGGTTTTGATACTGATGGTGGACACATCACTGGTACTTCATTGTGTAGCTTAGTACTTAACTGCAAATAAACCAACATAATCTGAAAAACTTAGTTTGGTTGTTATTCAACGCAAAGCTATACAATGGACTATCTGTGCTTTGCCCACCACGGGTATCGAAACTCACATTTTAGCGTTTTGAATCTGCAGACTCATCGCTGAGCAACTGGAAGCTTTAAAAAAGACAATGGTATCCAAATTTTATTCAAAAACTTAATTGTTCAATGACGTGAATTCTTTCTTCGTTCTGATCAAGTCTAACTACACATTCATGTTTTCCAATAAAAAAATTTCTAGAAGAAAAGTTAAAGACTACATTTAATAATAACATTTTTGCTCAATAACGCAACGTGTATTTCCCGTGACTAAACCGAATTGTGAGATAATTTTTATCAGTATCATTACACACACACTCAATATTCTATAACTTGACTTTCGTAGTATCCTCTCCACATAGACATTGTACGTGGACTTTGTTCGTTAATGTGATTAGCACAGAAAAAGAAATCGTATTTGGATACCCGCGGTTAGCACAGTACAGATAGCTCACTGTTGTAGTTCTGTTTTTAACAACAAACGAACGGATGTTGTATTTGAAATTCGATAGAAAGTCTAACTAGAATAACTAAAAATATTATTCACTTTTTTCTCATTGGACCATTTTAGGTAGATAAGTTAATCGACTGATTTTAATTATAAAACATTCATGAAAACTTATGGAATTATTTCATACTTATATAATAGTTCACTAGGTGGAGACTCTAAAACAGCTTGTGTTGATGGTGGAGAGTCCATAAAAGCTGTGTTGATGGTGAAAGGTGTATAAGAGCTGTGTTGATGGTGGAAGGTCCATAAAAGTTGTGTTGATGGTGGAGGGTCTATAAAATATATGTTGATGGTGAATGGTCTATAAAAGTTGTGTGGATGGTGAAGGGTCTATAAAAGTTATGTTGACGGTGAAGGGTCTATAAAAGCTATGTTAACGGTGAAGGGTCTATGAAAGCTGTGTTGACGGTGGAAGGTCTACAAAAGCTGTGTTGACGGCGGAAGGTGTATAAAAGCTATAGCAGGCTGGAACAGAACAACTGCCAAATAGAAGCCCCCCCCCCTCCGTAAACCCGAAGCTTATAATCCTAAAAACCGGGTTTCGATACCCATTGTGGACACAGCCCGAATGTCCCATTGTATAGCTTTGTGGTAATAAACCGACAGGGGAAATCCGTGTATGTAACATTATAGAAACGCCAGGTAGAAATGTAAGATCCTTGCTTCAACTGTGTACGGCAAAAATAAATTTGTGGGAGGTCTGATAACGGGTTGCCAAGCAACCGCCATAACTAAACGTCATGCTCTATCTGCTCTGTTATCAATAAATCTGGACTTTGTCCCACGCTATACCTATATCTGCTTGTTCACTCTAGAAACACCGATTTTCAAAGCTTCTTTTGTTCAGGTATATTCAAAGCGGAGACAGAACTTATCCGCGAATCACCGATTATTTCAACTCTCCCTTATTGTTAAATATTACTGAGAGTTTCTGTAAAAACTGAAATTATTAATTTATATACCCGAAGCTAGTTGTTTCTTTTATAAACGTTCTCGAAATATGCAGATTGTGCTCGATTCACATCATAGTCAGATGTTACAACAGTATAGCTGTTTGTTTTAAGTTAAGCACAAAGCTAAACAATGGGCTATCTGTGCTCTGCCCACCACGGGTATCGAAACCCGGATTCTAGCGTTGTAAGTCCGAAGACATACCGCTGTGCCACTGGTGGTCAAAAAAGAAATAGAGATCCTAATGATTTCTGTGTGACTTTAGATTAGGCTAACACGTGTCAACATGAAATAGCCACTTTGAATTTTTATATTTTATTAACTAAATTTGTTTCACTGTCGCTTTGTGCTGTATCTTGCCGCCCTCGCTGGGAGAAGAAAGAGAGGATAAGATATTTGGCGTAGCCCTAAGCTACTGTCGCTTTGTGCTGTATCTTGCCGCCCTCGCTGGGAGAAGAAAGAGAGGATAAGATATTTGGCGTAGCCCTAAGCTACTGTCGCTTTGTGCTGTATCTTGCCGCCCTCGCTGGGAGAAGAAAGAGAGGATAAGATATTTGGCGTAGCCCTAAGCTACTGTCGCTTTGTGCTGTATTTTGCCGCCCTCGCTGGGAGAAGAAAGAGAGGATAAGATATTTGGCTTAGCCCTAAGCTACTGTAAAAGTATCGGGTCGGTCTCAAGTCTACTAAATGGTAGCGGGATGGTTTCGATCCCCTCCTAAAAAACACATCTCACCGTAGTGAAAAGAACGAAAATTTTCTTCCACCAAGCTATGTATATTTTCTTCTCTGTCTTGACTTCGCAATAGCTAAAGCATTGAGTTCAGTTTCGCTTGAAAGATAAGTTCATTGTATTTGTTACCAGAAGTCAAATTTCAAATATTTTGTTTCTTGTTAAGCGCAAAGCTACATAATGAGCCATCTGGGCTCTACACCACAGGTATCAAAAACCAGAGTTTTAGCGTTATTATCCCTGAGACTATCCGCTGAGCCACGGGGGAGGGGGAAGAAAAGGATATGTTTAACACTTCCCTCCATTATTATCTAATTCACGTTTTGAAATAAAACATGGAGAGATATTACTTGATTTACGTACACGCAGTTTGAATTATACACTTAATATATTGTTACGACAGCGGAGGTCACGTGACTCTATTAACACGCCACGCGCTTCTAGAACGTTCATGAAGCGTCGGGAGACTACTAGATGTGGGGTAGTCTTGTATATATAAGACCGGCCAAGAAGCGACGGGAACAATGTGTAATTGAATTGCGGACAGAGTATTGTTGAGTTGAGCACGTGAGACGTTAGTTGTGAATAATAGCGTTTGTTATAGCGCGACTGTGGAAATTAAGTGTATTGCAAAGTTGTATTCAGAAAGAATAAACCAGTTTTATTTAAGAAAGAACTTGTATCGCTAAAGTTTCGTCGGAATGAAATTTTCGGAAAATTAACTAACGAACAGAGACGTAACAATATGTATACACTGTTTGAGTAACACGCTTAATTTATGTTTAAACGTGTTATTCAAACAGTGTGTACATAAATTAAACGTGTCATTCAAACAGTGTGTTTTATGTTCACACTGTTTGAATTACACATTTAATTTATGTACACACTGTTTGAATGACACGTTTAATTTATGTTCACACTGTTTGAATTACACATTTAATTTATGTACACACTTTTTGAATTACACATTTGATTTACGTACACGCTGTTTGAATCACATATTTAATTTATGACACACTGTTTGAATGGCACGTTTAATTTATGTACACACTGTTTGAATGACATGTTTAATTTATGTACACACTGTTTGAATGGCATGTTTAATTTACATACACACTGTTTGGTACAATTAGAACACGAATAACTAATGATCTAATGATTTAAATGAAATTCTTCTCTAGGGGACTTCAGATAAAAGAATAGTATTCACCGGAAGTCAGTCTTCGACAGAAGGGGGCGTTAGTATCTCCTCTAAGGTGCGTCTTGTAGATGGCGCTTCTGTTATGGAAGGACGAGTTCAAATCTTCCATAAAGGTAAATGGAGATCTGTGTGCACCAATTCAAAAAAGTAAGTTTGAACTATGTGTGACTTTGTTACATCTTAATAAAAAATACGAATTTTCTAAACTTAAAATCTATAATAAGATAGGGGCAGATGTAATCATATGCGTGTGAGAGAGAGTGTTTAAAGTGTATGAATCCTGGAACAAATTGTATATACACATATATATAGGCAAATCTAAAATGTTAAAACCCAGTGTTTGGTTAAATTAATGTGTCAATTTCATATAACGAATCACAAACAACGAGTATTGGCCACAAGATGGCGAACTTAGTAATGGTACAAAACATTATTACAGTAAACAGAAAGGTGAGTAAGTTATACAATGTACTAGTATTCTGTACGTGAGCACTTTGTTTTACACAGAGTATTATACCTCGTTTTCATGTTGACATACTGTTTATCAAGGTACGATTGTAGAATACTGTCCTGTATTATTACCCACAATTCAGCCAAATTGTTTGGTTACCTTTTGACCTTTTTAATTTTACCTTCTTGAGTGAAGGACAAGATGTATCAGACTTAGTCTCTGCTTATCAGCAGTCAGGATGCCACCAGTTTTCTGTAGTTCACTGACACTTTTGGCTGTGATACAGCACCAAACCTGAAATGGTCCCCATAACACTGCACTGAAGATGTTGCACACTGAGATGTAGCACCAAACTTGAACTGGTCCCCACTATACTCCACTGAAG
>NW_013667628.1:156464-160936 GCF_000517525.1 Limulus polyphemus
TACAGCACCAAACTTGAACTGATCCCAACTATACTCTACTCCCTACTTAACCTTATTGGATTGACATACTAGTTGTTAGTTTAACCCTACTTGTTGCTACTCGATAACTGGTACTAAGTAATGAAACCAATAGGTTGTAATGGATCACAAGCATTAGAATCAGTAAAGCTAGAGATGTTTGCTCTTTACAGACGAATGTACGTATAAAATTGTTCAGTAACAATTACCGGCAGAAAAGTGAATGTTATCACGATCAATATGCAATATCTCCAGTAGAGTATAGTTGGGATCAGTTCAAGTTTGGTGCTGTATCTTAGCGTGCAACATCTCCAGTAGAGTATAGTGGGGACCAGTTCAAGTTTGGTGCTGTATCTTAGCGTGCAACATCTCCTTAAATTATCAACTAATATGTCATTCCAATAAGGTTATGTAGGGTTATACTATCAACTAGTATATCATTCCAACAAGGTTAAGTAGGGTTAAACTATCACCTAATATGCCATTTCAATAAAGTTAAGTAGGGTTAAACTATCAACTAGTTTCTCGTTCCAATAAGGTTAAGTAAGGTTAAACTATCAACTAGTATGTCAATCCAATAAGGTTAAGTAGGGTTAAACTATCAACTAGTTTGTCAATATGGTAAGGATAAATAGGGTTAAACTACCAACTAGTATGTCATTTCAATAAGGTTAAGTAGGGTTAAACTATCAACTAGTATGCCAATCCAATAAGGTTATGTAGGGTTAAACTATCAACTAGTATGCCAATCCAATAAGGTTATGTAGGGTTAAACTATCAACTAGTATGCCAATCCCATAAGGTTAAGTAGGGTTAAACTAGCAACTAGCATGTCATTCCAACAAGGTTAAGTAGGGGTGAACTATAAACTAATATGTCAATCCAATAAGGTTAAGTATGGTTAAACTATCAACTAGTATGTCAATCCAATAAGATCAAGTAAGGTTAAATTATCAACTAGTTTGTCGTTCCATTAAGGTTAAGTAGGGTTAAACTATGAACTAGTATGTCAACCTGGTAAGGTTAAGTAGGGTTAAACTATCAACTAGTATGTCATTCCAATAAGGTTAAGTAGAATTAAACTACCAACTAGTATGTCAGTCCAATAAGGTTACGTAGGGTTAAACTATCAACTAATATGTCAATCCAATAAGGTTAAGTAGGATTAAATCATCAACTAGTATGTCATTCCAACAAGGCTAAGTAGGGTTAAACTATAAACTAGTATGTCATTCCAATAAGATCAAGTAAGGTTAGACTATCAACTAGCATGTCATTCCAACAAGGTTAAGTAGGGTTAAACTATCAACTAGTATGTCATTCCAATAAGGTCAAGTAGGGTTAAACTATCAACAAGTATGTCATTCCAATAAGGTTAAGTGAACATTTTCTCTTGCTGTATCTTCTATAATTATTTTCTGAAATTCCGAAATCAATTTTATTTCTAGCTGGACAGATATGGACTTGAATGTCGTCTGCTTTCAGCTAGGCTTCTCTCGAGGTTATGTGTATCATTGGTTTGGTAGGCCTAACAACGACTCCAGCCAGCTTCTGTACGCTACTCCAAACTGCACTGGAGATGAGGCTGAAATCACAGACTGCCCAAACTGGAATGAACGACAACTGGGCAGTGGAGTTTGTGGTAAGTAAAAATCAACTTTTTATTTTAAGAAGTAAGAAAGAATTTTGAGATTTGTGTAAAAGAGTTCAGCACGGGACTGCGGAATACTCAACTGTTATTGAAACTTTATGATTATTGTTCATTTGAAAGCAGTTTGTATGTTAGCACGGAAAGGGGGTAGTGTTTCTTACCGAACCAGAAATACCAGATTTTCAGAGTGAAAAACTGGGACAATTTTTCCCATAGGAGGTGTCACTATAACATTTCTATAACAGTTTAAATTACAATATCACACGTTTTTACCATTTACTAAATAATATGATGTTTCTTGAACCGTGTTTTAAAAGCAGAGACAAACAAAATTTGTTAATCGCTTTTCTAGTCAAACAATAAATAGATAAAATAAAAAATATGCTTAAGTTGTCTTTAACCAACTGAAAACAAAAATATTTTCTTTTTTTCGCGGCTGGACAGGTTTCTAAACCTCAATTCCTGCGGCTGCCCATTAACTGATTAGGTTAAGAAAATGTAAAAGAGAGCAGAGAGTAGTTTAACATTGTATATTGTGATCTGTCTTTGTCACGTGATTCTCCAAGTACAATTTAAAAGAGTCGTCAATCATGATAAACCGTACATATTAAACTCACATTGCGGTACAGAGAAACTGGAACATTTTAATACTTTTATTGTTTGTGACTTGGACAAAAAAACTGAGACGTCTGGTAACCCTGTTCTGAACTCATGATATTGAAGAAAGAGTTCAAAGTTGCTTATTTTTGTTGAGTAACGTAACTTCTATTGTTTTGTAGATTATCACCTGGATATTGGAGTCCGCTGTGCCCCTATGTTGCAAAATGATACTTCCCATCACTGGCGGGGCATTCTCTTTCAAAATGCCAAAGCAACTCAGAGAAAATTAAACAATTTACCTATGGATCGATGGGACTCTTCTTCCTCACTGGAGTACGTGACCATAAAGTATGCAGGACGAAATTCCGACGGTGGCGCCACCTCTGCTATAGAGATTATCGGGAACCCTCCTACTCTAATAGGATTAGAAGTTCGATGGAACGCCTTTAATGCACTCAACTTTACTGAGCCCAGAGAAGGAGTTAATGTCGAGAAAAGCGTGATAGCAGAAAACAGAGGTAACAACTTTATAGACAGTCAGTGATTTTAAGAAGAAAAAAAAAGCGGGTAATATGTTTATCAAATAAAAATAGTAGGTTGTAATGGCACATATTCAAGTAAAAAAATCGTAGATAAAACGTTTTTAAAATAAAAATAATCTTAGGTGAAGCGCTTTTGTAAACACAAATCGTAGATTGCGCGTTTTTAAATTAAAATATTGGATATGATGTTATACAAATAGATATTTAAGTAGGATGTTTTTAAAATAAAATAAATTCAAATACTAATGGTCCCTCACAAACAAACTCGCTTGCAGAATTTCCTTGCTAATTGATCACTAACAAACACTCTGATTTACTAACTTATTGAAGAACAGACGAATAACTCACGAGCTGATTCTGGAATTTATACCATTTGCGTTATATACTTATTAAACGAAGGCCCGGCATGGCCAGGTGGTTAGTGTGCTCGACTCGCAATCTGCGGGTCGCGGGTTCGAATCCCCATCCCACCAAACATGCTCGCCCTTTCAGCCATGGGGGCGTTAAAATGTAATGATCAACACCACTATTCGTTGGTAAAAGAGTAGCCCAAGCGTTGGTGGTTGGTCGTGATGACTATCTGCCTTCCCTTTAGTATTACACTGCTAAATTAGGGACGGCTAGCGCAGATAGCCCTCGTGTAGCTTTGCGCGAAATTCAAAAACAAACAAACAATACTAAATGAAATTCCTATATTATCCTCATGATTAGCTCCCTCTAGCAAACAAACATCTAAACTGAAATATTAAAAACATAGCTTATAACAATATTTTATGTACTCTAGAAGTGTTCACCAACCGAATGTTTCGTACACGTTTTGTTCGTCGAGCTAGAGAAGTCCAGTGGAATGTTCCCAAGAGAAAAATTTTAAATTTCTTTCCAGAAATGACTATTCTTGCATATAATACTCCGATTTAATATGTATATCAGTAATGTATTTTTAATTTAGTGTGGTTATTTTCCAGCATGTCTTGGATATAGGAAAACTATAAGTTTAATTTACAAGGTGAGCTGTACCAAACAATGACAAAATGTCTGTGTTCTAACAAGAGTAAAACCTTCAAAACCTGCCAGAATAACTAAGTAACACTGAATTTGATACGGTCAGTGTTTTTCAATCATACAGGTCCAAGTGAACGAAAAATATAAATTAAATACTTAAAAGTTTCTTTTGTTGACCTTGTTGACCTACCACTTTGTTCAGTGTGTTCAGCGCCATCTAACTGGCATTCGAATGGAGTATTTATATCAGATTTACTACGAAATATTGAATTCTCTGCTGCATTTTTGTGTTATAACAAGATGGCGCGTCATTTATTTATAACATTACAGCAGATTTTCGGCTAGGTAAGATTGAGATATAAGCAACGCCAGTACTAAATGTTTCATGTCTCAAAGTACTGATATCTTATTTAAAGAATGAAGATTAAGCTCGAGCATATCATTCAATACCAACAAAATGTAAGCTCGCATAATCAGATGATTTCTGTAAACCACCAGTTACGTAGTAGCTTAATCGATACACAGGTCTGTCACCTAATATCGTCTGTCACCTAATGTTGTTTGTCACCTAATATCGTCTGTCACCTAATGTTGTCTGTCACCTAATATCGTCTGTCACCTAATATCGTCTGTCACCCAATATCGTCTGTCACCTAATA
>NW_013667628.1:161936-168505 GCF_000517525.1 Limulus polyphemus
TCACCTAATGTTGTCTGTCACCTAATATCGTCTGTCACCTAATATCGTCTGTCACCTAATGTTGTCTGTCACCTAATATCGTCTGCCACCTAATATTGTCTGTCACCTAATGTTGTCTGTCACCTAATATCGTCTGCCACCTAATATTGTCTGTCATTAAAACGTTGTAGATTTATTAGTCATGTGTTCGTGAACCTTAAATTCAATGTTATGTTTTTTCTCACAATCAGCATAAAATAAAACTTATTTTTTGAAGTCATTTGTATGAATATTGGGGGGGGGGGGAATCCAAACCCTCAACCCCATAGGCTACTCGGTGTCTGCGTAAGTGTTGTCTGATTGACGGGTACCGAGAACAGCTTAACACTACAAAATGCGGGTTATGATCAAAATAAAAACGAACAAGATGTTTTTTGTATGTGTTCTTTAGACTGAACTCTTTCAAAACTCGTTTTTTCCTTAACCCCTAATACAAATGAATCTAGCGGTAATTAGTGTGAAGGTAAACTTTCTCTAAGTACTCATTATGTTTTTCCTGTTTTCAGGATATGGGATTTATATTAACAGCAGTACCGGTAGGGGTCTACTTACGGACATTGAGCTCTATGGCAACGGCGGGGATGGAGTTCGTTATGTTTTCCATGACAACCAAGTCACCAGCCAAAAAGAGTTTTGTAAATATGGTGACCTAGGAATGAATGAAGTGTATCCTCTATTTCTCACCCATAAGCAGGAACGTGACATGGTGCACAACCTCAAATGTCGAAGAGTAGGTGTCAACAGATCTATTTATCTTTGATTCATCAAACCACAATAAGGACATCACGTACAATAAATACATAAACGTATTGATGAGTTTTTAAGTAGTTCTAAAACTTGTTCCCGTTGATGAGGAATTATAACGATAAAAATCGAGTTTCGATACCGGCGGTGGGCAGAGTCCAGATAGCTTATTATACAGCGTTATATACAGAAACAAACAAATACAATTTCCTCTGTCAATAGTTTATTGACGTCTCCCGGTGAGTCATCGGTCAGTTTACGCAAAAATCCGGGGTTAGATTCTACACGCTGGCTAGAGCGCAGATAGCCCATGGTGTAGCTTTGCGCTAAAGACAAAGAGACAAATAAGTTGAAAAGCAGAAACACTTAATAATGATCATTCACTAGGGATATCCTTGATGAAAAGAAATACTTATTAAGGATCATTCACTAGGGATATCCTTGTTGAAAAGAAACACTTATAAAGGATCATTCACTAGGGATATCCTAGGAGGCGTATATCCTAAGGATATACGAGGAGGCGTTCCGAATAGAACTGGTACTGAGTTCCGGCCTAATGTACTCCTGCTTACTTTATATCCTCTACTGTTGGGTAAACAAGTAATTTGTGCTGCTTACAGCTACAACTGTCGTGAAAATAAACATTTGAAATGTTATTTTCTGGTGTGAGAATACTGATCATTTTCACTTACAGTCACTACTGTTCTGTAAATTAGCTATGCCTGGTAAGTCTACGCTTACTTCGATTCCTTGTGGTGGACACAGCAGGTAGCCCAATGTGACATTGCTCTACAGAAACAAACAAACCGTGTTTATAGCCACTTCTGTCGTGTAAATAGGAAGAAAACTATTGTTTATAGCCACTTCTGTCGGGTAAATAGGAAAAACTATTGTTTATAGCCATTTCTGTTGTGTAAATAAGAAAATGATTTCGTTGATAGCCACAATAAGCTAAAGCGTTTTCTTATTTACACGACAGTAAGACAGTAGTGGCTATCAATGAAATCATTTTCTAATTTATACAACAGTAGTGGCAATAAACTAAAGCGTTTTCTTATTTACACGACAGTAATAGCTATAAATGAAAATCATTTTCTTATTTACACAACAGTAGTGGCAATAAACTAAAGCGTTTTCTTATTTACACGACAGTAGTGGCTATCAATGAAATCATTTTCTTATTTATACAACAGTAGTGGCAATAAGCTAAAGCGTTTTCTTATTTACACGACAGTAGTAGCTATAAATGAAATCATTTTCTTATTTACACGACAGTAGTGGCTATCAATGAAATCATTTTTTTATTTATTCAACAATAGTGGCAGTAAACTAAAGCGTTTTCTTATTTACACTAGCCAATAGTGTTTTGTGAGTTCAAACTACACAATTTTCTATTACTATTTTATTGGTTAGTGAATTATCGATCTGTTAATATAATGTTCCCAAAGTTTAACAGGTACCACTATTTAACTTGTTAGTTTACTAGTAAAGAGCTATACTTTATAAGCTGTGTTTTTCCTGTTACAGGTGTTTAAAGTGGCCCATTACCAAGGCCAGCAAGTTACTGTTCATTTCTCCAGCATGGAGACGGACGAGCTGGATGAGAATAAAGCTGCTACCATCTCTGTGTACGACAGTCAGGTGGAAGACTCCAAAAAGCTGCTGGCCAAGTTTAAGGTCTTGAATAACACTGGAACACAAAGTTTTACCAGCACCAAGGGCAGTATATTTGTTCACTACGAGCCTATAAATGAAAGAATGGTATTCTTTTCTGTAGAGGTCGTAGTTGACTTTGGTGAGTACACCTTGAATAAGTAAACCATCATCTCGTCTCTGCTTTCGTTATTCAATCACTAGCTGCCTTTTTTTTCATCTCCTCTTTGTTTTGTGTGTATAACATCTTGAATTTCAGAGCTACTAAGAAGTTATCACTAAACATTGGCCATTACTCTCCTTCCCAATAGAACAAGACCACTTTTAGTAGCAGTTTCATGATTCAATAGAACAATATACCACTTGTAGTAATGGCTTCAACCTCTCAAATAAAACAAGACCACTTATAGTACTGACATCAGCTCTCCAATAAAATAAGTCCACCTGTACTACAGATATCATGGTTCCATTGAATAAAACCACTCATAATACTAACGTTATGATCCAATATAACAATACCATAACATTAAAGGGCAACAAGGACCTTTTGGTCCATCTAGGCTTTCCTATTCACAAAATTAAACTAAACACCAAAAAAATTAAAATCAGTCGTATCATTCAAATGTTAATCAAACTCCCTTAACCTAACTGCACCTACCATTTCCGAAGGCAACCTATTTCAAAAGCCAACCACTCCATTAGAAAAAGCTGTCTTAGTATAAGATGACTCCTACTCTGCCAAAGTTTAAATTTGTGTCGTACCATTCTCACAAAAAATATGATTTATCAGTACCATCAATTCCCTTAACAATCTTAACCTTTTCAATCAGATCCTCTCTAACTCTTCTTTTTTCAACAGAAAACAACTTCAGGGATCTTAGCATATCCTTGTGTGACAACTTTTCCATTTCAGACAATCATTCTAGTAACCCTTTTTTAAAAACTTTTCCAACAATTTGTTGTCCATTCTAAGGTAAGGAGACCAAAGCTAAGCACAGTACTCTAAATGTGACCTAACCAATGACTTATAAAGTAACAATGTAACCTCTTTAGACTTGTCTTTAATATTACTGTAGATATAACCTAAAGTCTTATTCGTCCTGACACTAGCAACAGCACATTGCTTAGATGGCTTAAAAGACTGATCAACCAGAACACTAAGATATTTTTCTTCCATAACGTTGTTAAGATTATTCACATCAAAATTACACATATAATTCAAATTGTCATATTCCACATGCATTACCTTGCACTTATCGTCATTGAAAGCCATCTGCGATTTATTTGCCTAACTTACCAAATAATTTAAGTCCTATTGTAAAGCAGCAGCGTCTTCCGAACGGCAAGCAACACCCAAAACTTTAATGACATCAGCAAATTTAAATAATCTATTAACCATTCCTTCATCTATATATTGATGTAAATCAAAAAGAACAAAGTTCCTAACAATGAGCCCTGAGGTACCCCACTCATGACATTAATCCAGTTTGACTGAACCACATTTTTAACAATCCTCTGCTCTCTTCCATCTAGCCAGTTTTCCATCCAGTGAACCAATCTATCCCCTACGTCTACAGATAAAAACCTTTTTAACAAGCCTTTTATGTGGTACCTTGTCAAATTCTTTCTGAAAATCTAGATACATCATGTTCTCATCTACATAAGCAGTAATTTCTTCAAAAAATGTCAAAACATTAGTAGGGCAAGATTTTTCCCTATTGAAACCATGATGACAACCCAATAAAATTTTAAACTTCGTTGAATAACTTTGCAAATAACCTTTTATCAGACTTACTGAAACTTTTACCACTATTAATGGAAGACTAATAGGCTTATAATAACTGGGACAATCTGTATCCCCTCCTCGATAAGTGCCAATCTTTTGGCACCTGCCTACTATTCAAGGACTTAGAAAAATAGTAGCAAGTGGCTTATATATCCAATCCTTAACCTTCTTCAAAACTCTTGGGTAAATATTATCTTGACTAGTAGCTTTGCCATTCTTTAACTTTCCTATATTTTCTTTAAGAAACTCAGAATTAATGTGATCATCTTACGATTTTCTCAAATCCTCCAACTATTTCATCATTGCAGTCAGTTTAAACTCCTTATATTTATAATGTTTTTCTTTAATTGTATCCTTTGTGAGCCAACCTGTACGTGTAGCCACCTATCTTGAATATTTAATAATTTATCTCTAAAAAAATGTCCACATTTGATCAGAGTCTCCAACTAATTCAGTTGTCTAATTCACAACAGATAATGTTTGTCTCATCTCTTCAAAGTTGTTAAATATGGAACGAAATTTCGCTATTCCTTATCTCCATATGCAGCCAAACATCAGATCTAATTCAGCAACGATCATTGCACCCAGATGATCCTCAACCTCTAGCCTATTAATCATTTCTATATTTGAAATTAACAATAAATCTAAGATAGCATTGTTCATAGTAGGTTCCTAAATAGTTGTTGAAGAAAATCATTCTGAACAGTTTGTAAAAACCATCAAATATTTCCTAATCTATATGCCTGAAATTAAAATCTTCCATAATTATAACCTCATTAACAGGTGAATTATTTATATCACTGAAGAGTTTCTCCTTAATTTCACCAGTTTAATCTAGTGGTCTGTAACAAATTATAACTTCTCCCCTTATAATTACTAACAGAAATTCAAATGGATTCAACCTCGTTGTTATTAGCTTTGATATTATCAGCTCGAACAGGCTGTAACTTACATTTTATAATGCATATAAAGCCACTCCTCCCCTTTTTTAGTATTCTATCTTTAATAGATAACATATAACCCTGTATTTCAAAGAAATTCCTGTCAATACCACTTTTAGGACTGACGTCATGATTCAATAACACAAGACCACTTGTATTATTGACAACTTGATCCAATAAAAAAAAACATTTGTAGTTCTGTTATCATTAGCCAATAGAATAAGACCACTTGTATTATTGACAACTTGATCCAATAAAAAAACACTTGTAGTACTGACATCATGACCCAATGAAAGAAACCCTCTGATAGTGATGATGTCATGACATCCAATAAAACAAGACAACTCATGGTACTGACATCATGATCCAACTAGACTTTTGTAGTACTAGCAACAGCCAGCCAATAGAAGAAGACCATTTGTAGTACTGATACCGTGATCCAATAATATAAGACCACTCATAGTTTTGATATCATTATCCAACTAGACTTCTTGTAGTACTAGCAACAACCATCCAATAGAAGAAGACCATTTGTAGTAATTACATCATGAATCAATAGAACAAGACTATTCATAGTACTGGCAACAACCCTCCAACAGAACAAGAGCACTTCTAGTATACACAGCAATTCTCCAATAAAAAGTACACCCATAATACTGGCATCACTTTCTAATAAAACAAGATCACTTCTAGTACAGACAACTGCATTGGTGCTCACCGAAAACCCCCATATCAAATGCAACAGTACAATATTTGTGAATGTAGCATGAACTCTACTGCATACAAGCTTTTGAGTACTGAAAAGTCATCGAATACCTACTTCACCTATTGAAGTATATAATATGGAATAGTATTTATTGTGTGTCGTAATACAACTCTGTTCTTGGATGTGGTCTTGTTGTATTTTAGGAGAGAAAGGGAGTGTGCTTGACATGTGAAACAAAAACAGTATCTCGATCCTAAGCTTTACTTGGTTTGTTTGTTTTTGAATTTCGCACAAAGCTACACGAGGGCTATCTGCGCTAGCCGTCCCTAATTTAGTAGTGTAAGACTAGAGGGAAGGCAGCTGGTCATCACTACCCACCGCCAACTCTTGGGCTACTCTTTTACCAACGAATAGTGGGATCGACTGTCAGATTATAACGCCCCCACGGCTGAAAGAGCGAGCATATTTGGCGTGACGGTGATTCGAACCCGCAGACAGTGAGTCAAGCGCCCTAACCACCTGGCCATGCCGGGCCGCTTTACTTGGAAAGGGTACAATTATTCTTCAGACTGCTTTGTACCCTTTCCAGTAGTAGGTAAAGAATAATTGTAGACTGTATTGTACCTACTACTGCAAAGGGCACAATTATTCTTCAGACTGTAGTAGATACAAAACTTGGAAAGGGTACAATTATTCTTCA
>NW_013667628.1:169233-177500 GCF_000517525.1 Limulus polyphemus
AAAAGGAAATAATGTATCTAAAACAGAGAGACCTAAAATTGTTGTCATTGTTAGAAATGATAAAAGGAAATAATGTGTCTAAAACAGACAGACCTAAAATAATTGTCATTGTTAGAAATGATAAAAGGAAATAATGTATCTAAAACAGAGAGACCTAAAATTGTTGTCATTGTTAGAAATGATAAAAGGAAATAATGTATCTAAAACAGAGACAGACCTAAAATTGTTGTCATTGTTAGACATGATAAAAGGAAATAATGTAACTAAAACAGAGAGACCTAAAATTGTTGTCATTGTTAGAAATGATAAAAGGAAATAATGTATCTAAAACAGAGACAGACCTAAAATTGTTGTCATTGTTAGAAATGATAAAGGAAATAATGTATCTAAACAGACAGACCTAAATAATTGTCATTGTTAGACATGATAAAAGGAAATAATGTATCTAAAACAGAGAGACTGACCTAAAATTGTTGAGATACATTATTTCCTTTTATCATGTCTAACAATGATGTCTCTGTTTTGACCTAAAATGTGACTCGCTGACGCAACAGCATAATTTTCACAATTACAATCATTAAAAAGCAGTTCAAATTGTTAAAATATTACATATTTCATTTTAAACCCATTTTTTAAATAGGTACATTAAATGATATTATGAAACCGAATCCGTATTCTTTTGTTTCATTCTTCAAACATTTTTTGTTTGTTTGTAAAATTTAGTGCAAGTTACTCGAGGGCTATCTGCGCTTGCCGTCCCCAATTTAGAAGTGATAGACATAGGGAATGCAATTAGTCCACACCACCCATCGCTAACTCTTTACCAACGAAAAGTAGGATTGATTGTCTGTTTTAACAACCTCGCGACTAAAATGGCGAGTATGTTCGATGTTAGGATTTGTACCCAGCAGATTGGGAGTTGAGTGCCTTAATCACCAGAACATGAAAACAAACAAAAAAGAACGAAGCATTGTATGTCATTGTTGGTAGCACTAAATTTGTTTCTTTGTTATACGCAAAGTTACACAATCGAAACCCAATTTTTAGCGTTACAACCCTCAGACTTACTGCTGAACCACCAGGTGGCGACACTAAAGTTTACAACTGATGTTGAAGTTAACGTCCTTTGAAAATCATTTATTAAAAATATTTTATTCGCATCACCTCCCCTTAAATGGATTTATATTTATACTTCCTACATGCACTAATAAATACATTAGATTTTAAACGACTTAACGTACGTCTGCTTTTGTATTTATAGCAAAGCTATTAAGGCTATCTGTAACAGTGCTTAATTTTGAACTACTGACCAAAGGGACGGCAGCTGTGCCATTTGGCTTGTTAAGCTAAAGTGAATACATTTAAAAAGATATGCCACTGAAAATACAACAACTTCTTTTAACTACAGGATAAGCTATCACCTGTAAATCGATATGAGGAGAAACATCATTTTACTTCTGTAACCATGCTTTAAATCTTTAACATTTTCCTTCAGAGTTAACGATATACACCACTAGATGGCAGGAATGCATGAACATGTGCTGTTTGAGACCTTGTTTTTTTCCTGTTCGACTCTTGTCACGATATTACTTAATGTGTTAAACTATTTCAATTAACAAACTTTGAGTGTAAAATATAGTGTTCAGCCTAAAAAAATAAAAAGAACTTTAGGACAAAATTCTTTAATTAGCTGCAAGCTTAAAATTTTCAGTTGAAGTGCTGCCATCTATTAACTATTGAAAATCATCCATTTAAAGAAATATATATTTATTTTGTCTATGCTATAGCAAGTTTCATTTGATGGTTTTAAATATATGTTTCTTATAAACAACTTCTGGAACATTATTCAAACACTTACTTTGATATGTAATGACATAAGAATGATAACCGGAAACAAAGTTACACTTTCAAAAATATATTTACTTCAGTGGTTCAAACAACATTGACGAAAAAATCACAATCTCTTATTCTCATATGATGTGAAAGAAATAATAAAAACGGATAACAGAAATAAATTACTTTTTTTATCGATGAAATCAACCTAAACCTATTTCTGAGTTAAGTTTCCAGTGTTAACACACAAAGACAGGTAAGAGTATGATAAACGAGTTAATTCTATTATTAAATATCACATGAAGAATACATTTTTAAAAATTCGGTTTGAGAAACTTGTTCGTAATAAAACTTCAAACAAGTTGATTTTAACTGTCTACGCTTATGATACCCAATCATTGATAACAACAGTATACTAAGTGATAATATCGTATAATATTGTATTATCATTCTTTTACTATTAGTCTAAAAAGTTTCCCTAAAAAAGATGTAACATGCAAAATCATTGGTTTCATTATTTAGTATTTACCAATATCTGACTGCTTTAAAAACGTCTAAACCTCTTTATTCCTAAACCTAACAATTTATACTTTCTGAATGTTTTAAAAGACATTTCTTCAGTCCATGTTATCATGAATTGCACAAGTTGTCTAAAGATGCATATCGTCTCTATGAGTACTGGACAAATAACTATGACAACAAATGACTAGTGTGACGCCACGTTTCTAGAACTATCCCGTACCTTGGCGCTTCATACTGTTTTGTATCTACTACTGGAAAGGGTACAATTATTCTTCATACTGTTTTGTATCTACTACTGGAAAGGGCACAATTATTCTTCAGACTGTTTTGTATCTACTACTGGAAAGGGTACAATTATTCTTCATACTGTTTTGTATCTACTACTGGAAAGGGTACAATTATTCTTCATACTGTTTTGTACCTACTACAAACATGAACGTAACCATAATTATTGACATCTACTTTAACGATTCAGTCTTCAATACTGTTCCTGACCATCGTTTTTACTTTGTGTTTGTTTCAGCTATAATTTTCTATTTATGTTTAATGTTGGTTTCTTCACACATGTAGGTAGTCTGTCCATTTTAGGAGTGATAATTGTATTAAAGAAAGGATATTGAACATCTAACATGTCTCACTTTTGTTTTCAATCATGCAGACTGAACCCTTGAAACTCTGTCATATGATACTAATATTCTAGTTAATTAGTTTTTATTTTCCCTTTTTTTACAGGCAAGTCCCAAGACATGAAAATCGTTGGTTGTAACATCACAGGAAACAACGGCAGGGGCGTAGCTGTGGAGAACATTAGAAGTGGGATTTCTCTTAAAGATACTCACATTTCTTACAATTCCTATGTGGCAGGCTTGCACGTGCTTTATGGTGCAGGAGATGTTGTCATAAACAACAGTGTGATCAGTCACAATTCCAGAGATGGAGTCAATGTGTCTTACTCCGGAGGATTCCGTCATTTTAACCAATCAATCATCCAGAGTAATGAAGGTAGTGCAGTTGTAGTATGGATCAATGAGACATCCAATAGGCTTGCGTTTAACTTTACTTCTCATTTTACGTTTCTTCACGTACTTCAAAATGGAGAATTTGGTTTATTGTTAGGGAACGTGTGTCGCGCTGACTCGTTTGTTAACATCAGCACTAACTCCTTCCAAGGAAATAAGGAAGCTGCTGTAAAATTTCTCTCGTGCTGGGATCTCCAGAATACTCACAAAGCTACACTCCTTGTAAACCACAATAACTTCGGTAGTAGCTCCAGACTAGCTCTCCACCTAGCTCCCGCCTTCCACGTGGAAGCTGTTGTATCTTATAACCTGTTCACAGAACACGAAACCGGGACCATCCTGGTTTCTAACAGACATTTGGAAGGATACGAAACCGTTGAGACAAAAGTAGAGATCGTGTACAATACTTTTGAGAAGAACAAGGGCTGCTATGTTGCGAACATAGGACTGTTAGATGGAGCTTCTTTGCAAGAATTAATTTTTTCTAAAAACATTCTCAAAGATAATCACATAATTGAACTCTTTCCAGCTTTGAAACCTCGTTCCCGAGTAGCAGCTGTTGTTGCAGTGTCCTCTAGTAATACCAAGGTGGTGAGGAACCATCTGGAAAACCCATTATCAACATATGAAATGGGTTCACATCTAGAATCGAACAGAAATGCTATAAATGCATCATTAAACTATTGGGGAAGTTATACAAAAAACCAAGTACGTGAGCTTTATGATCGCATATTTGATCGCAAAAATCGTTACAACATTGCACCAATAGAATTTCTGCAGTTTCTCCTTTACCCCAATCTAGAAGGAGATGAAATCATTTCCAATGTGGATGAAGTGGATAAGATTACATGGTATAAGGATGATAATAATATTGGGGGTGAAGTAAGGGGTCATGAACGGTTATCTCCAGGAACATACCAAGTGCACAAAGACATTTTTGTTAAGCGTGACAGCAGCCTAAAAATAGAACCAGGTGTGGTACTAAACTTCCAACAATCCATTGGAATGATGGTTCAAGGTAAACTAGAATGCATTGGTAGTAATACACAAAAAATTAATTTCAAACTTTCTGAAACCAATCAATTTAGCCCCTACATTAGATTTTCAAATAAAACAGAATTCACGAAAAACACCAAAAGCTCCAAAATCCAATCTAGCAGAGTAAAAGAGAGAACAAGTACCAAAAACACCAAAGCCGAAACGTACAATGGATTGAACAGCACAGTTAATGCCAAAAATTCCAAAGTTCAGTTCTCTGTTGAGGCAAAAGGCAAAAGAAACAGTAGAAATGATAAAGTAAGACTGTCCAACGGGATGGAAGGAAGACTGGAAGTACAAATAAATAAACAATGGGGAAGTGTTTGTCTATATGGTTGGGACATGGAGGATGCTGCTGTTGCTTGTCATCAGATGGGTCTTGTACTTCATCCTCAGGATTGGTTACTTGAAAAGTCTCTATTTGTAGATCCCTATGATCAGATGAAGGTTCTCTTAAGCAATGTCCAGTGTACTGAATTAGACACTGACGTGACAACCTGCAAAGCAGAAGGACCAGAAGACATGGAAAATTCCTGCACGTTAGCTGTAGGGATGAAATGTTACCAGGCAACTTGGTCTGGAATTCGTATAGGTATGGCAGCAATGGAGAGTTACCTGGAACACGTGGTGGTAGAAGGAGCAGGTTTGTTGGATTACACCACTCATGCATTCAGGCCAGCTGTGCAGGCTGACCTTTATCACCATAGTTTTAAGTACATGAGTATACATAGTAATACAGATTCAGGACTTGGATTGATGTGGAATGATATATTCCATTCTAAAAGCAACCAGAAAATTAGTGATTCTGAATTCCGTAACAACGGACTTCATGGAATTATTACACGTTCTCAAGGAATAGATATTAAAAATAACATATTTGCATATAACCAGGAGAGTGGAATTCATTATGATCCAGTTTTTGAAAAACTGCAACACAGAGACCTCCTGAGTTGGATTGACCCTCCTAAGGATCAACGTGTTACAAGTATTGAACGTGGTAAAGACATAGAAATAACAGGAGCAGAAAAAAAGTATATGTTTATAGATCCTTTGTTATTTCCAGATGATATTACTTTCCAGTTAAGAACGGACAGTGGAAGAAGAATAGGAATATTGGTGCTCAATCCAATTAGTACAGAGTCCTCAGAAGAAGTGATGATTTATGGTGCTTCTGAACCAAGAGATGATGTTCCCTACTGGGATCTAAAGAAAAACTTAACTTCCTTTCCTTTACGAAGCCCTGGCTCCATCCTCACTGTCAGATACAAGAAAAACAATACCCCTGTTGGAACTGCTATCTTACTCCTCTCCTCAGTAGAAGGTAAGTAATATATCATAATGTGTACTCTGCTCTTAACTCTTCAAAATTTTACAGAGAAGTACTATATTTTGTTATATTGTTGGGCAGGTTTTTTTGGACAATTTGGTAGAAAGAAAAATGCACAACCCACCCCACTCCACTTGATAATAATGAAAGCAATTTATTTCTCCGCTTATAAATTCTACAAGTTAGCTTAACTAATGTTGAAAACACTTGTACAGCAATTTCATTTAGTTGCTTGTTTCTCGCCCTCCACCTAACATATGGCATATCTCTTAATATTCCAAAACTGAATTAACTAACTAGCAAACATCATCATGCTCACTACTTTAGGCTCAATCTCATTTACTAACATACTTAGAAATCAATATCTATTCGAGATCAACTCGTGTGTTTTATTTTGAAACTCTTCTATAAAGTTTGGAGAAACTTTCTGGCGTTAAGCCATGTGCTCATCATGTTATTTTAAACTTTCCTTTGGTTAATTAACAGTACAAGCATCTAAATTAAACACATACCCTACAATACTGCCCTTTTTTGGGTTATGAATTTCCTTGAAAAATCCTATTACACAAATCAAACAATAATAAATTAAACTCAAATTTCCATATCTAGCAATAAAGTAACTCTTGATAATTAGCACAATTAATATTCATAAATGTGAACATTACAATAAGAAAATAACTTTTCAAATATATAAAACTTAAAGTTCAATAACAATTTGGTTAACAAACGAAATTATTAAATGTTTACTTATTTGTTGCCTCTAAAGCGATGGTTTTCTTTCCGTGGTTTATAGTATGAAGATGGGATGACCTTTTATCTTTTATCATAACTGGACATCTTGTCATTCAGAGAGTTCTCTTCAGGTAAATGGTCAAGTAAGTTCACTGGTGCTTCATCCCTGTTGATACATTGAAAATAACCTCGACAGGCACCCCAGACTTTTCAGCAGGTTGATTTACTTCAGGCAACGTCTTCCCTGAAGCTAACCAGTGAGCTTTTTACTCGCCAATATACTTCCAAAGATTACATTGCGGATGACATTTGGTTTGGCCTTTCTAGGTTCTGTTCTGTTGCACTTTTGATTGTTTGTTTTCATTATCTTCTGCATCTGTCACTGAAGTTCAACCTCTGGTGCTGTAAGTGTTGTGTGGTGCATATGTATTTCCTGGTTATAAACTGTTTAAAACAAGTCTTAACTCATATCTATTTTTATACATGAATTATATTCCCAACCTGCAACCCACCTTTCGCATATTTGAAAGCACTTTCAACTTAATGTTTACTGTAACTTTATGTCCACCTGCTGTTTGCATCAATCCATCTTCTTTCTTCATCACTGGAGGTAGTCTTCGTTATCTGACCAAGTTGAACAATGGTAGCTGTAGAACTATTGTTTATAAAGATTTTGCAAACTTTCCCATCAATGAACCTGTTGATTCAAGGACTAATTTCTTGACATAATGCATTCCTTATCTTGGTTGGGGTGGCTACAGTGTTTTCACCTTTACAATATTGTCTGCTTAGTTTATTATTAATGATTACAGTGTTAGATGTAATGTCCATGCTTTCCACACTTAATAACAGTTCTATTTTTACTGGTAAACTATGTGAGTAGTTTTTATTTCTTAAGAACTTTTCTGTAGTTCCTGGAAATATGCCATTTTAAATTACAATAAAAAAACACCTTCAGTTCTGTGGTGTAATTCGTTCACTCTGAGTAAATAATTAATATTTTGACTTTATTTTCTGACAATATGCCCTTCTTAATGCCGTTTTAAAAAGAATTGAAACACACTATATCTTGTGATTTACTTCTCCTGGTCTGAGTAAATAGTTGTTTGATAACTCATTTGAGTTATTCTACACCTCCATCAAAGTGAATTGATATTTTTCAACTTCATTCTGTACATTTTCTATGACTTCTTCAGTGTTGTCTTTGATCGCGTTTGTTTGTGTTCATAATTCTTTTGTAAATCTTATGTCTGGTTCTTTTGATCTCTCTCTTGACTCCCGTCCTGTTCTTCTCAATTTTCTGTTCTATATTCTTGATGTTATTTAAATTTTCTGTATCTTTCTTCTTGATCCTGATGAATTGTTTCACATTTTTATTAAATTTTCAATGTGGTTTCTAGAACGGCTCGTGACCTTAAAGCTCAGTCTTGATTCTGATGTATTTTACCAACATACTGTTACGTCTCCGTTTGTTAATTAACTTCCCATAACTTCGTTCCGACGAAACTTTAGCGACACAAGTCCTTACTTAATAAAACTGGTTTATTCTTTCCGAATATAACTTTACGATACACTTGTTTTCAACAATCGCGCTAAAACATACGCTATATCAACGAACGTTAACTTCAACAATAAGTCTCTCTCTGACTGCAGTTCAATTACTCATTACCTACACACACATTACATTATTCTCTCATCACGTTGTCACCCTCTTTTATATACCAGGCTACCCTATATCTAGTAAATACTAGAGCATTAATAATTGTGCCCTTTCCAGTAGTAGATACAAAACAGTC
>NW_013667628.1:177780-183174 GCF_000517525.1 Limulus polyphemus
GAGTAAACACTAATACAACAATTTTACTTTAGGCCTACATTCAGAGTAAACACTAATACAACAATTTTACTTTAGGCCTACATTCAGAATAAACACTAATATAACAATTTTACTTTAGGCCTACATTCAGAATAAACACTAATACAACAATTTTACTTTAGGCCTACATTCAGAATAAACACTAACATAACAATTTTTACTTTAGGCCTACATTCAGAGTAAACACTGGTACAACAATTTTACTTACTATTTTCTCGCACTCGTATTATATGCCCAATTACATTGTGGTGAAACATACTTAATATTCCAAGACTAAAGTAACTGACAGCATTGATCATATTTGGCTCTCAAAAAAATACGAAAATGTGTCCGTATGTCCTTCGTTATCAACGTACACGGACCATTTTTGGAAGGACAATGAGGAATAATATTGTACATGTGTCCACCAGGTTTCATCAAAATCCGATAATTTTTGACTGGGTTATAGAGCAAAAATAGTACGAAAAATCAGGCTTGATGTTAGCAGATAGGGATTTTTGGGACATTGACCTCAAAACTAATCACTTCTAAATTGGGCCATAGTCTAAATGTATACCAAGTTTCGTACAAATCCATTTAGCCGTTTTCGAGAAATCTTGCAGACAAATAGACACACAGGGATGAAGACATAACCTCCGTCCACCTTCGGTGGCGGAGATAATAATAACTCAATAATTAGTAACTCGTTAACAAACTCAAAAAAAAATTAACTGTTCTAGTCTAATTCTCGTTTTATACTGCTCAAACTGATTTAAAACTTTGAAAAAATTCTGCACGTTAAGCCAAACGCTCATCACGTGATGTCAAATCTCCCTTTGGCTAAACCACAATACAATCGTCTAAATAAAAAACTTAGGTTATAACAATATCAAGATTTCTTGAAGATAAATATACTTAGCTCTAATTAAAATACTAAAAATATATAATATTTATTCTCTCTTGCTGAACTTTGTCTAAACGATAAACTACACAATGGGTTATTTGTGTTACATCAACCGCATATAGAACTTTGAGTTTTAACGCTATAAGCCTTTAAACTTACCGCTGAGCCACTAGGTGGTGAAGAAATTATTGATATCGGAAATGTTGGAAAGTAATAGTCCTGCTAGACTAATAAGATTACACTAGAGAATTAGTTAACTAAGAAATTCAATTCAACCATTTACAGGTTACAAAAACAAAATTTATCGCACAAAAATTTATCATATACAAGGTTTACTTTCGAATTAACGTTCACTTGCGAAATAAATTTCACTTTTGTATTAAGATTTATTTTTGGGCTTAAGGTTTACTTTTGACTTTTGGATTTTCTTTTAATTTTAAAATGATGATAAAATAGATTGCTACGTGCTCATAGTTTTTGTAGTTTGCTATTAGACATTATCCATTCTTATTTCAGTTGATATTGACTTCAACAGTGACATGGTGTACAAAGACGAAAATCTTTTTATCAGGATTCATTCAAATAAGATCGACAGCTGTGGAAAGGGTATTTCCAGTAACCATTACAATCGGGATCTTAGCGAACATGGAGATCACTTTAACCGTTATAACAACGAAACGCTTCTTATAACAGATAACGAGGTCTCAGGGAGTAAAAAAGGGATTCTTCACGTAATCACCCCTTTTTGGGATCCTCTGATCTCAACACTAGCCGAAATCAACTATACTTTAGTCAATAATGCTTTCACTAAGAACGAGGGAGGAATCGTTCAGTACAGCCGGGACATTCGAAATTCTAACAATTTGTTTCATTGGGTGGTGAATGACACAAGGTTTGAAGGTAATCTTGCTGGTGGTATCAACATTCGACTTCCTTATGTTTCACACTACAATGAAAACTATACTCATTCTTTTGTAATGCATAACAGCTCCTTTGAAAAGAACGACAAGTTCGACTTTTTAATAGATGGACACTTTGCGCGAATTAACATGTCAACTAATAAGTGGCTGGAAAATAACTGTAAATTAGGCCTGCTATCTGTTTCTGGTATGGAGAAAGAGATGAATATACAGAACAATAAACTGGAAGAAAATATTTGCCATTTTGTTGTTCAGTTTCAGATCCAAAGTCATTCTGATAAGTTTGGTGTTGTGAAAGCTGTTTTTGAGAAAAACATTTTAAAGAATAATAAAGACAACCAAGATGGGTTCACTACAGGCACTTATCATCCAGCAAGTTATGCCCTAGCTATGCGTGGTGTCCAGCAGGTCAATATCACTCGAAACATTTTGTCTAACCCTTCATTACAGTTTGAGTTCCTGGCTGGTGTTCGTACTGGTTCTGTTGACAATACACTAAACGTAGCCCAGAACTGGTGGGGAACTACTAACGTTACAGAAATTCGAGAGAAAATCTTCGACTTTGATGATTGGAACAGCTTCGCTGTAGCTGACTTCAGCCCATTTCTTGGACGTGAAAGTATAGATGCTGGTGGAACTCCTGCTGATATCAAAGACACGTCAATTGACATCGATAAGGCTTTTGGAGGAAGACTGTACAAATCTTTAACTTTAAAATCCAGAAGTAAGCCATACGTTATCAAATCGGACTTGACCGTAATGCCAGGTGTGAAGTTGACAATCCAGCCTGGTGTCTTGTTAGAGTTCTATCCTAGTGTAGGACTCTTGGTCCTAGGCGAGCTGGATGCAAAGGGTACAAGGAGTGTTCCAATAGAAATGAGACCTGCCAAGATGGTGGACTCTACCTTGAGATTCCGTCGACAAGTTGGGAGTCCGAACGTCCGGCTTTGTGTTTCTCCCACTTGTGGAAAAACCAGAAGGGATGGTTTCTTGGAAATTTTCAACACTACTACTTCCCAATGGTCACCGGTGTGTGATCCACGTTTTACAGAAAGAAATGCTGAGGTAGTGTGTAACGAACTTGGATATTCTCGATTGAATGTTTATATGAAACGAGGACGTCGCTATGATTACGGGCCAACAGAGATTGGAAAGGTCAGGTCATGGCCTTACCCATTAGAGTGCACAGGAGAAGAAAATTTTTTGCAAGATTGTGAGAAGCGCTTAAATGGATATGGAGAACATATGTACAGTTGCTCTTATGAGGGAGATTATGTCTTCATCTTTTGTGGAGAAGATAATATTGAAGACACCAAAGAGCACTGGGGAGGAATTCGGTTCTCCAATTCTAACTTTGAATTTACTAAAACAGGCATTCAAGATCCTTCTCAGTTACCAGCATCCAAACTGGAACACGTGCGTATTACAGGAGCTGGAGTTCTACATGGACAGAAGAGTGGAGCTCTACAAGCGGTGTTACGTGACATTGACATGTACGACGTTACAGTATCGCATAGCTCGTCTCATGGAATAGAACTTATTTCGCCCCCTAGCAACATATGCATGAACAAATCTGTGGTCCAAGATAATCTTGGAGTTGGAATAAACTTTGTTACCTTATCAGGTGAATCGTCTGAGTCTGAAGACTTATCATACAACCCTTTACAGATAGTTAATATTCCATATCATATATTTGGCATGGTTGATATCTGCGACACAAACAAAGAACTGAAGGTGGAAGAGCGACTCCTGGTGTACTACAAGTACGATAATCGTCCAGTGGACTGCATCAAGATATTCATCAGTTCACACAGTGCTAAACCCATTGGATTCCGTCTCCTCCAGTCTCACCTGTTCAATGCTACCCAGTACACTCCGCAGTCGGACGCTATATACTTACATGATGGAGACATTTTCAACTTCACCATTCCTCTGCTGGGAAAAGTGACCATTGGTCAGAGCAAAACGGAGGGAGACTCGAAGTTTTACAGATCATCTGGTGATACGCTAAGTGTACAGCTTCATGCTACAGGTGCGAGTGAAGTCCACGGATTTATAGCTGAAGTTGTAACGCTGCCCTTTGCTTCTTACAACGGTAAGTGTGACCTTCAGAAGTTTGTCCCGTAACGTTCATCTCACACACAACGGTAAGTGTAACCTTAAGAAGTTTGTCCTGTAACGTTCTTCTCACATACAACGGTAAGTGTGACCTTAAGAAGTTTGTCCTGTAACGTTCTTCTCACGTACAACGGTAAATGTAACCTTAAGAACTTTGTCCTGTAACGTTCTTCTCACATACAACGGTAAGTGTGACCTTAAGAAGTTTGTCCTGTAACGTTCTTGTCACGTAAACTTTCAATAGATTAACAGAGTTGATAATAAGGGATTTAGATAAGTCACACGTTAATACGAGCTCTTGGTATAATAAAATTAGAAGAGAGGGATCTACATGTTTCGAATGTATTTTTTTTATTTATCCTATAACGTTTTCTTAATGGGAGATAAAGGGAAATATTAAAGGAACTCATTGGTATTTTTTAATTTGTTGGTGGTTTAGTTATTCATATCGCTAATATAACATCTTAATATTTTTCAGTCCATAACTTATATCACAATATCACCCAATCCAAACTGAAGAACAACCAACAGGGAGCACTTTCCTACCGCAGTGCCGGAGAGAGCACTCCTCGAATTACCCTCTCTTACAATCGCTTTGAAAATAATGGACTAGAACTATTTGGAAATTTCACGACGTCAGATAGCGCTGTCTTACTTAATGTCCAGAATCTACAGGATTTGGAGTTTCACAATAATCTCATCCGGAACAACCAAGGAGGACTCCACCTGGTGGTGGATGCTAAATACGCAGTGGCTTCCTTGAATGGTCGTATCATCAACAACCTGTTTCTAGGAAACAAGAATCGGGAAGCCCTTCTGACCCAAGGTGGTGATACAGGATCTTATCAATTGGTGCATCTACATAACAATTACTTCACTCACAATTATGCCCTCTACCGAGACAATATTGTACTAGCTCAAGTGAAAGCTAATGTCAGCCGGAATACCGTAGTTGACAACGTAGGATTCCATCAGGTACGAATGGAAGGATTCGAGGGAATAGGGATTTCTCCACAAGTTTGTGTATCCAATTGGTTCTGGAATAACAGGGCTACCGAACTGCACGAGCAAAGCACTATCCTCGCCATGCATGCGGGGCAGCACTATGAGAACAACTATTTGGTCAACCCAGAAAGCGACTTCGAGATGTCTGCTTTCAACAGATCACTGTACGTCGTGACGTAACGTTTCCTTTAAATTTCTAATAAAGCTGTTACAAAACTAAGAAACACGAGTTATACCGAAACTGATAAAAGATTTAGTTTGCCAAACTTCGAACAAATATAGATTTTGTTATTGTTGTTTAAAGTTTATAAGTTCATTCTCCAGTTTAATTTATGTTATTTCATTATCTGTTTAACGTTTATAAGTTCATTCTACAGTTTAATTTATGTTGTTTCATTTTCTGTTTAAAGTTTATAAGTTCATTCTCTA
>NW_013667628.1:184174-188119 GCF_000517525.1 Limulus polyphemus
ATGTTGTTTCATTCTCTGTTTAACGTTTATAAGTTCATTCTCTAGTTTAATTTATGTTATTTCATTCTCTGTTTAACGTTTATAAGTTCATTCTCTAGTTTAATTTATGTTATTTCATTCTCTGTTTAACGTTTATAAGTTCATTCTCTAGTTTAATTTATGTTATTTCATTCTCTGTTTAACGTTTATAAGTTCATTCTCTAGTTTAATTTATGTTATTTCATTCTCTGTTTAACGTTTATAAGTTCATTCTCTAGTTTAATTTATGTTATTTCATTATCTGTAAAATGTAAATGTTTATTTTAGTCAATTAAACTATCCCTTTGAACACAATGTTTTTTCTAGATAGTTTGCCGTTTTAGTGCAAAACTACAATAGGCTATCTACTGTGTCTACTGCGAGGAATCGAACCTTGGTTTTTAGCGTTGTAAATCCGTAAACTTACCGTTGTCCCACCTGAGTACATTTTTTTTTTCTGGCAGATTCAAAATTCATTAATCGTGTGGAAAGCTGTAAGACGTGACACTGCTGAGTTAACGTTTCAGTCGATTCATACTAACGGTCTTGTTACGTTTAATGTCCAGCAGAATTCAGTTACGTGTTCTGAATTGTTTCAAAATACAACTAGAACCTTAAAGTACTAGAGGAGATCGTATACTGCGGTGCTTCTATTTGTGTGTGTGTTAACAGCTAACGGGTCTGCTCATTACAGATATTACGTTTTTACGAATTCTATTATTATAACAGCGCCACCTGCTTGTGATTTTTTGGTGCGTTTCTTGTCATTGTTGAATGTAAACGTAACTAGCTATTCCTTGCGGGAATTAGCTTTTTTATTACATCTTTTAATTAGTAGTGCCACCTGCTGGCCATTTTTATCCTCATTTACTCTAAACTTTAGGAACTTTATTTTTCTTCATCTACAGACCGAAAGAACAGAGAGAAAGTCCTATTGTTGCTATCAATAACTGGTGGGGATTTAACAAAAGCAGCGCTGTGGCGAGTCGAATCAAGGACAGTAAAGACTTGGAGGACTTGTTAGAAATTCAGTTCGAACCTTTTCACATGACCAACTCATCGGTTCTGAGCGGTTAGTTGTAAATCTTATAACTTTGTAATGATCTTAATTAGATACTTATTATAGTCGGAGGTCACATGATCAGAGTTGAATTTTGAAGTGTTTGTTTCGATAACAAAGAAACGTTTAGCTGATGTTTTCCTATTCTTTGTGACCTGTTTACGCTGTTTGTCACCCAACATATGCTCTTTTGATTACAAATTTTGGAGGTGTCTAAACTTGAAAACTATGACACAACGAAGGGTTGTTATTATGCTGTAAAAATTCATTAAAAATTACAATTGCATTTTTCAGTTATGGCAGAGCTACTAAGGCTATCTGTCGCCGTCCATTATTTTGAAATACTGACCAGAGGGAAGGCAACATCCTAACACCATCCACGTTGAATGATTGATTGTCATTCTTATAACACACCCACAACTTATAGTAAGTTATTACACGGAGTCAAACCCCGGTCGTCAGCTACGAAAGCCAGAATCTTACATGGAACCAACATGAGCCCCAGATTAGTTATAAGTAATGTTACGGTTTTGTTGTTTTTTTCCTAAAAGTTATACTATTTATCAGATGGTACTTATCATAAAACTGATAATAATAAAAAAAAACTCCACCTATGCTAATCAGTTGGCATATTCCGTAAATATTAATGTTTTCAACAGCTGGCTGGCAGATTGAATAAACTTGGATATATTGAACCAATTAGCTAGCAGATTGAATAAAGTTTAAGTATTTTGAACCAATTAGCTGACAGATTGAATAAACTTTAATATATTGAACCAATTAACCGGCGAATTGAATAAAGTTTAGGTATATTGAACCAATTAGCTGGCAGATTGAATAAAGTTTTGATATATTGAATCAATTAGCTGGCAGACTGAATATATCATAAATTTTAGAATTATCAGTGTAATATATCTTTTTAACAGTAGCACAACTGGCTAAGCTGTAGAGAAGTTTCAACGTTGTAGGACAGTGAGTAACCTGTTGAAGTGTCCAGAGTTAAAAACTTAAACTGACCACTTCAAATAAAACTGACTAAAGGAATTTTGGATTTCATAGCTCGAGCGGCATGGCTCAAGTGTCTCATTGAAAATACTCCCTTCGAAAATGTAATAAAAGTGAGAGATGTACATGGGTGGGCTAGTAGCAATGTTTTCTCTGAGAATCTGTGAAATGTTCGATCATTGAAAATACTCCCTTCGAAACCGATGTAATAAAAGTGAGAGATGTACATGGGTGGGCTAGTAGCAATGTTTTCTCTGAGAATCTGTGAAATGTTCGATCATTGAAAATACTCCCTTCGAAACCGATGTAATAAAAGTGAGAGATGCAAAAACATTGCTACTAGCCCGCCCATGCTCTGAGAATCTGTGAAATGTTCGATCATTGAAAATACTCCCTTCGAAACCGATGTAATAAAAGTGAGAGATGTACATGGGTGGGCTAGTAGCAATGTTTTCTCTGAGAAATGTTCGAATTTCCATCTTGTAAAATACTCAGGAGTTAAAACAAGAGTTAAATTTCAATTATTGAGAAATACGAGATGTACATGGGTGGGCTAGTAGCAATGTTTTCTCTGAGAATCTGTGAAATGTTCGAATTTCCATCTTGTAAAATACTCAGGAGTTAAAACAAGAGTTAAATTTCAATTATTGAGAAATACGATTTATTTTGTTGCTGTTCTGAAATAACATTTAAAAAAAAATTACTCCGATTTTTTCTTCTCAGGAAAATGTGCGGGAGGGTGGCAGGTGATAAAAGACACGTGCTTTCTCTATGTCGGTGGAACCATGACTTATTCAGAGGCGAGGGACTTCTGTCAGGTTAGTTGATTAGGGAGTGAAACAATATTTTATTAAATTTAACACGTTATTTAAACAATCATAAATCGTGGAACATGAAGGCTTAGAATTTGAAATTCTATTTATCCCTAGATTATAATGGAGGTAAAACTGTGTGCAGTTCTTCACTGAGATAAGAAAACAAATAAACGGTAAAACATGCAACATACATATTGTAAACACGAGCAGCTTTTTCCTGGAGATAACAAAAAGTACACAGTAAAAGATCTAGCTATTCCACTGAGATCTCTTTAAAGTAGTCACTGTTTTAGTTATGGAAATTAACAGTAAATCATATTCGGTTCAGATGTCTCTCTCTCGTGCATCGTAACTATATATTTAAAATAGTCAGTGTCAACAATTGCCAAATGATTTGAACTGAAATGTATCTTTTTAGTTAAACAATGCATCCATGCCGTTTGAGAAACAAAATCGTCGTCAGCTCCAGGAATTCATTAGAAGTCAACAGCTCTACTTTGAATGGGACATTCACAGGGTGTGGGTTCAGGCCATCGACATTCCGATCTCTCAGTGTGCTGTTTTGTACCGTGAAAAGGTTTATAGTCATCCTTGTGACGATTCACTCCCTTTCTTGTGTGAGAGAGGTAAGGTAAATCTCTACCCCAGCTCTCAACCCTGTTAACGTGACATACCACTAAATTTCTCTCCCATCTCTCAACCCTTGTAACGTGACAACCACTAAATCTCTACCCAAGCTCTTAACCCTGTTAACGTGACGTACCACTAAATTTCTACCTCAACTCTCAACCCTTGTAACGTGACATATGACTAAATCTCTACCTCATCTCTCAACCCTTCTAACGTGACATATGACTAAATCTCTACCTCACCTCTTAACCCTTCTAACGTGACATACGACTAAATCTCTACTCCATCTCTCAACTCTTGTAACGTGACATACCACTAAATCTCTACTCCATCTCTCAACTCTTGTAACGTGACATACCACTAAATCTCTACCCATCTCTCAACTCTTGTAACGTGACATACCACTAAATCTCTACC